>NW_017616873.1:0-21251 GCF_001879475.1 Ipomoea nil
AAACCAAACACCCTGTAAGTTGTTTAACCGAATAACATGTTGTAGTTGCTTAATAGACTTCTTCTAGTACTAAGTTGATTAACATGTGTTTTCAAAAAAAAAAAAAAAGTTGATTAACATGTAGTAGTATTGTAGTAAGTTGATAAGCTTGCAGTATATAATTCGCCGAGTGTGTTTATGAATCTGTATACAGGTTTATAAAGTCATTACTATAAGTTAATCAACTTACTACTATAAAGTCATCACGTTATTAGAGTAAAAGACATTTTTAGTCCTAAATTTATAGTGGCTTGGACAATTTTAGTCCTTTTATAAAAAAATTTGCCATTTTATGGACAGAGTTATTGTGGCGAGGACATTTTTGGTCCTCCGTCTATATTTCTGTTAGATAACCGTCTGAGAGAGGGTAATTACGTCAATTTAGGCTATCTCCTTCTATCTATTATATCTATGTGTGTTTTGTTTTCTTCTCGGTCATAATTCGAAGGAGTCGGAGAGTCCAAGTTGCAGTTGTACGAAGAAATTGTCGGAGAATCGAAGCCGCCAAACAGGTTACTAATCAAATAGATAGAAGGAGAATCGAAGCCGCCAAACACACATTGATATAATAGATAGAAGGAGATAGCCTAAATTGACGTAATTGCCCTCTCTCATACGGTTATCTAACAGAAATATAGACGGATGACCAAAAATGTCCTCGAAATATAGACGGAGGACCAAAAATGTCCTCGCCACAATAACTCTGTCCATAAAATGGCAAATTTTTTTATAAATGACTAAAATTGTCCAAGCCACTATAAGTCTAGGACCAAAAATGTCTTTTACTCACGTTATTATTATAGGTTCATCATCTAATTACTATTACACATTCATTAAGCCCGTTAATTACCATATATGTTTATTAAGTTAGTACTATATGTTTAACAACTTACTACTATGGTCTATCAAGTTATTACTACATATTCATCAAGCTATTACTTTAAGTTCATCAACTTACTACTACAATTCCATCAAGTCACACAATTGAAGGCCCAATAACTTACTATTACATTTTCCTCGATTCACTACTACATGCTCATAAGATCAACTCACTTTGACATGTCAAGTATGTCACTAATATAAATTCACAATCAAATTATTAAAATGATATCAATATATTAAAAGATTATATCAATATGTGTGTTATTTAAAAATTTGAATTAGATTTTTTATCATACAGTAATGTTATTCACACAAAAAATAGAGAATAATAATATATATAAGGGATGGTTGTCATTGGTTGGTTTGACAATTGGCGCCACTATGATGATCTATAGTATTGTTTGATCTATTTAAATTTTTGATAAGTTTATAGTATTATTTTAATGAATCATATAGTCTATGTTGTAACATGACCCCTTGTCCAAAGATATAATTTGCAAGTCCAACCCCAACAGGTGAAGTACCGCGCGCAAATTATGCAGTGGACTCGTGTCCACAATGCATTGTGGACACGAGTCTAAAACGACGTCGTTTTGGAGGAAAAACGCGTCATTTCAGTTTTTTAAAAAAAAAAATTGATTTTGTCTCACCGTTAACGGCGTTATTCCGTTGTGCCATTATGAATGTACAGTTATGGGATTATGAATGTACAGTTACGGAATTATGAATGTACAGTTATGGAATTATGAATGTAAGTTATAAAATTATGAACACAGAGCTCTGACATTATGAACTTACAATTATGAACATATAGTGATAAAATTATGAACATAGAGCTCTAAAATTGTGAACATCGAGCTTTGAAAATTATGATTTTACAGTTATTGAATTATGAATGTACAGTTACGGAATTATGAATGTACAGTTATGAATTATGAATGTACAGTTATGCAATTATGAATGTACAGTTATGAAAATTATGAACACAGAGCTCTGACATTATGAACTTACAATATGAACATATAAGTGATAAAATTATGAAACATAGATCTCTAAAATTGTGAACATAGAGCTTCCGAAAATTATGAAGTAACAGTTATGAATGTACAGTTACGGAATTATGAATGTACAGTTATGGAAGTATGAATGTACAGTTATGAAATTATGAACATAGAGCTCTGACATTATGAACTTACAATTATGAACATATAGTAATAAAATTATGAACATATACTCCTATAAAGCGGTCTGAAATTAAAAAAAAAAAAAAAAAAAAAAAAAAAAAAAAAAAAAAAAAGATAACAGTGCCTAACGGCACTGTTACCCGTGTCCAGCATGCATGCTGGACACGGTCATAGCATAACGATTGGTGAAGTACTAATCATCCATAAACCTTAAAATGTAAGGCAAATTATGTTGTGGACCCGGGTCCACTTTGCAAGGTGGACCCGGGTTCAAAACGGTGCGTTTTGCTTCAAAACGACACCGTCTGAATTTTTTTAGAAAATAAAAAAATTACACTCTATGTTCACAATTTTTGAACTCTATATTCACAATTACAGATCAGAACTCTATATTCACAATTGCATAAATCTATATTCACAATTACAAAACTCAATATTTATAAGTAAATCAACAATATAACACAATTTTTGAACTCTATATTCGCAATTACATAACTCTATATTCACAATTTTTGAACTCTATAATCACAATTTAATAACTCAATATTCACAATTGCATAACTCAATATTCACATTACAGAACTCTATATTCACAATTATATCAACAATATAACACAATTTTTGAATTTATATTCACAATTTTTGAACTCTATATTAAAAAATAAAAAATAAAAAAATCATTTGAATCTATATTCCGAAACTGTGCCAACAACGACACCGTTATTCCAAACGCGCAAAACTGCGTCGTTTTGAACCTGTATCCAGTGCAAGTGGAGCGGGATCCATGGCATAACAATTGAAAATGTAACGTATGGGCTACTAGAGCTCATTATCTACAAACTTTTGCACACCAATGGCAGGGCTGATGTATTCTGCAATGTTCAACAATACACAAAATCTGTTCGGCTCCCATGAACGTCTCCCCTTTCGGAAATAGGATTCACAACGTAGCAGCCATACAAGTGGATCTTCATTCTCAGAGAACAATGGAAATTCCATTTTAACATATCTAATGAGGGAGTGATTGTCATCCGGTGTTTCTTGGATAGTAGAATCCCCTTCCAGATGGTGCACTGTTTCTGATTCAGCTTCGGAAACTGGTGTTTTGCCCTGAGCAATCAAAAGTTTTTTCACCATTTTTTCCAGATTAGCAAGGGAAGCTGCTTGTTGGTGTTGTGTTGCAGAAAGGGAAGACACAGTGGCAGAAAGGTTCTCAATTTTGTCAACATAAACTTCATGGAAGCGAACAGATTTCTGCAGTGCCTTGAAAGCAGGATCCTCGGTGATGTTACGGCCCATGACGCTGGCAACGGCAATGTTCAAATTAAATAGATGGTGTGATGTGATCATATTCTTCTTGAACGTTACTTACATATAGTTATCTTGAGTAGAATCAAAATTATACTCATTTAATATATTTGGTAAAAAAAAATATTTGCGGGCTAATTATTAAGAATACTCTTTCTTTATTTATTGTGAACAATCACACCAATTTAACTCAATTCATACAAATATTGACTAGTTTTACACTCACATTGCGCGAATGAGTTAATGTCCAATGTTTATATTTAAATAAATATTTAAAAGTATATCAATGCAAGATTATATATGAGAAGTTCATACATAAGTATAATGTCGAATTTGGTTATTTAAATATGTAACTCATAGTATATGAATACAATGTAATATAGGAGATTCATTATAATTGTTACTAAACTTTTTTAAATAGTAATCAAGTATTTTTGTTGCAAAGGGTTCTAATATATTTAATGAATGTACATATATACAAGATCAATGAATTAATCAACGGTACCAGTTATTTAGGTGTTTTGCTTAGTGTTCAGTTCAACCATTATTGTTGAATAAATTATTATGGATAAATAAATTCCTAATTTAAGAAATTTAGATATAGTAAAAATTTAAAATTTTTAATTATAATGTAACCCAAAGATATTTGAAGATTGGTAAATATGATGTAACCAAAGATGAAATTGTTAAATAAAGTGTTTGATTATTGTTGAGGAAGGTTTGATTGCTTTTCTTATTACTAGTTTTCATCTTGTTTGCAGTGTTGGGTTGTTCCTGATGTTTATAGTCCTAGCTCGCTCATCCATTTCTTGAAACCATCAACAATGCTTCGCATGGGTCCCACGGACAACGCATCTCCTTCACCTTGTAGCCACTCGATCAATAGTCCATCTAGAGTCACTTGTCGACTTTCCAGGAGCTCAAATGTGGTCGCGCCATAATGTGCAGTCGGTGCGGCCGCTTAAAAATGCGCCCAATAGTGTTAGGAAAATGTATAACAATAAAAAGTATAAATACACCACAAAACGCACAACACACCAAAAAAATGAACCATACTTCCTCACACATAATTGTGCATTTTCGAACAGTGTGTGTTGCGTTTGTGTATACTTAATGGTGTGTTTTTTATTGTGCGTACCTAATGGTGCATTTTTTCGATATTTGTACATTTTTTTTGTGCGTTTCCTAACACTATTGGTGCAGCCGCATTGACCGCACGTTAAGGTGCAACCGCACCTGAACTAAGGTGTATATATATATATATATATATATATATATATATATATATATATATATATATAGCTTATTCAAGAAAGATTTTAATTGATTTATAAAGATATACTTTCTCTGTCTCATTTTATCTATCATACTTATTACTATTCATTGGTCAAACCAATTCTTCTTCTTTGTTTATTTTCTTTAGCATTTTTTACATACTCATTTTTAAATTTGATTTTGTTTATGTTTAATAGTACTTTTAGTGTAGTTTCTAAATATATAAATTTTGTATACTAATTCTAAACTTAATATTATTAAAATTGATTTAAAAATAAATTCAGTCAGGCCTCGTTAACCAAACCAGACACATAAAATAAGACAAATAAAATAATATTTAATAAATTTGAGGCCTTTTTGTATTTATTTATTTTTATCAAACCACGAGATGTCATAAACATGTCCTAATTGTAGGAAGCACGTTTAAGCTCGTATAATATCGAAACTAATTTCTGTTCACACCAATCCAACCCAAATAAGGAATAAAATACTAGTCGGATTAATTATTCCATACAAGAGTGAGTTAGATTGTTTGAACTCTCAATCTCTCTCAAGGGAGGATAGTGCATTGCTTTTAATTTCTTGTATTTATTGTTTGGTATGTGTGTAAGTAATAGTACAGTATTAAATACTTATTTTTTTTTTATTAAAAATGTAAACGAGAAAACTGAACATGTTTACATCATGGGGTGCTACAAATTAGTTCACACCTAGGCAAACTTTGACCTTATAAGTTGAATGGTTTCCTTATCCACTCTAAAAGCTTTGGAGAGGATATCATCGGAAATAGTGGGAACTGATCCAAAAAGTTGATACGAAAGCAATGACGATGTCGGAATTGTGGCTGTTTAAACTGTTAAAACTAGTTGCCTTAACTTTCCCGACATTAGCTTGGTAGTGAAGTAAACTTGGGGGAATCACGAAAACATCTCCGGCGTTCAATGTTTTGGCGTAGAGACGATTCTTCGTCGGATTACTCGGATCCGCCGTGATGAAGCCAATTTCAAGCGTGCCCTCCAAAACCAAGTGCAACTCAGTTGCTTGAGGGTGTGAATGGGGCGAGGCCATTGCCCCAGATTCATAATCCACACGAGCCATCGATATGCCAAGTGTGTTTAGTCCGGCGATTCTGTCAGAGTTAACGGTGTTGATGGATAAGCCGCCGCCTACCGGATCTCCACTGACATTTAAACCGGATGTGGAGAAGTCATCTTCTGTCACCAGTTTTGGATCTTTGCAAACCCTTCTATTCACAAAAACTGCATTCATAAACCACTGCATAGTTAAATTACCTAAGAATAATAAAAAGCTAAGCATATGTTTTTTGTCAGTTTTGCGTACCGGGAAATTTAAAAAAAAAAAAAAAAAAAAAAAATCATTATTTTGAAAATTTTCCGACCACCCATAATAATCCAAAGTTCCAACCACCTTTTGTCACAGATGATGATCGAAAATTAAGGGGGCATAATGATAACATAATTGATTAAATTTTTCCACCACTTTTGTTGATAATCAGAAATAATTTCTAACAAATAACATTAAGATTTTGACTGCATGTTGGAAGTTATAATTTTTATTAGCACCGAAATTATGAAAATAAAGCAATAAAAAGTGGAAATGAAAGAATATTTACCAGTAGCTTTTGGATCATTTGCCGAAACACAGAAGTCTTGAAGAGGTCTTGGATCAAAAGCATTAGCAAATGAAAAAACAAGAGCAATAATGGCTAAGGTTGTTGGCAAGAGGAAAGCCATTGTTTTGTTTTGGTTTTTTTTTTTTGGTGGTGTGATCATATTCTTCTTGAATGTTACTTATATATAGTTTTTTCGAGCACAATCAAAACTATATTCGTTTAATATATTTGGAAAAAAAAAATATTTGTAGCCTAATTATTAAGTTTTTTTTTTTTTTTTGAAACAGCCTAATTATTAAGTTGATTGCGAACGGTCACATCAATTTTAACTCAATCATACCAATATTTTATTTAAATATTTATATATAGAAACAGAAATTTAAAGCTCTAATGAAAATTAAATCACATTCTATATATAGTTACCTACCGGCTTACACACATAAAATCTTGAAATTTGGTAACCACTGAACTAGGCCTGATCAAGGATATTACCATTATTAAGCAATTGTTATGTCGTGGAACCGTGTCCACCTTGCAAGTTGGACACGATTTATGTTCATAATTACCGAACTCTATGTTTATAATTATAAAATTCTATGTTCATAATTTTTTAATTTCATATTCACAATTTTTGAACTCTATCTTTACAATTACTAAACTCTTTATAATTTTTGAACTTCATATTCACAATTATTGAACTCTATATTCACAATTACAGAATTCTATGTTCATAATTATAAAACTCTATGTTCATAATTTTTGAACTCTATATTCACAATTATGACAGTTTTAGAATCGTGTTTACCTTGCAAGGTAGATTGGTTCCACAGCATAATTTGCCATTATTAAGCAAATACCCTCTCACTAAGTTGTTTAACAGAATAACATGTAGTAGTTGCTTAATAGGCTTTTTCTAGTACTAAGTTGATTAACATGCAGCAGTATTGTAGTTATAAGTTGATAAACTTGTAGTATATAATTCGCCGAGTGAGTTTATGAACCTGTATACAGGTTTATTAAGTCATAACTATAAGTTAATCCACTTACTACTGTAGAACCATCATGTCATTACTATAGGTTTATTAAGTTAACTAGTTTTTTTTTACGCGCTTTGCGCAAATGGGATAATGCCCAATAATTATTTTTAAATAAGTATTTCAAAGTATATCAATGCAATATTATATAGGAGATGTTCATGCATAGGTAAATAAATGTTGAATTTGTTTATTTAAATCGGTAATTTAAAGTATATAAATGCAAGATAATATATGAGAGATTGATTATAATTGTCACTAAAATAAATGTTTGCAACTTTGTAATAACGCTAGTTTAAATACTTAGTCTTAAAGTGATAATCTAAATAAATATTACTTTTGGTTTAAATTTCTCTAATTCTTCTTAATTCTCGTTTGGGTAGCATTGTTTTTGTTTTCATCTTCAGTACATGTCCTCTTTTTTTTTTTTTTTTTTTTTTTTGGTAGTTTGTCATGTGCAATTAGGTTACTGGTAGAAGCATAGAGGGATTCATCATGCAATGAGATTATGGTGTATGAAGTTTTAGATTTGCATTGCTGTGTATATGACTGAGATTTTAGTTGTAATATGAACTCTTTAACGTACAAGCACCTATTGATATTTAGTAGTGGTAGTTTTTTCCCTACATGTTTCATGTGTTGTGAGATGTGTGTCGTAGGTTATCATGTAAAAGTATTGAACAAACTATTAATATTATTATATTTGTATAAAATACTTGATAAATAAATAAATACATACATATATATATATATATATATATATATATATATATATATATATATATATATATATATATATATATATATAACATGTTTTGTATTATAACTTTGATATTTAATTACAAGATAATGGAAAAAAGAAGACAATGAACAATGTAGTGAATATAATAAATTAATAAATTTGAAGGTAAGGAATCTTTGAATGGTAGAAAATAAAGATAATATAACTAATAAAATTATATTTCTTTTAAGTTTTTTTATAATGAATATTTTTTTTAAATAAAGCATTATAGACATCTAATTCTAAATTAATTAAATGCATATGTATTATTTTTTGTTGTAGCTACTAATTTATTTAATTAATAAGAGTAATAAAGTGTCGTACATATTTTTCTTCAATAATATTGAAATCGATGATTTTTTTTTTTTAAATTTCCATTCCTTGTTGAGACATATTGTTTTGAGAGTTTGTCAATGACAATTGCTACAATTGCTGTCAATAGAGGATTATAATAAATAATTCAAAATATATGGTTACAATAGATATTAATATAATGATATAGTAAAAATTAACTTACAAATTTCTTTAGAAGTTTTCATGCATTGATAAAATTTTGATGTGTAAACTTGTTCAATT
Source organism: Ipomoea nil (assembly GCF_001879475.1). Lineage (NCBI taxonomy): Eukaryota > Viridiplantae > Streptophyta > Magnoliopsida > Solanales > Convolvulaceae > Ipomoea > Ipomoea nil. Next base: position 8,713 of record NW_017616873.1, read on the forward strand.
GGAGCTAGTAGGATGTTAACATTGTCAATTATTTGGAAAATGATCCTACCGTTTTAGAGTCCATGTGTAATTGTATTTATGATCAACAACTTTGTAGTTAGGCTGCGCAGGTCTGACAATTATGTAAGAACAATTTTGTCTGATAAAAAAATAATAGTATAATATTTGTAAAGTAATATACAATTGTACCATTATAAAAAAATACAAAAAATATTAATACCATAATGGCCTAAATCATTCCAATCATGCAAAAGCATAATTGAAATATTAAGTTTTGTTCTAAATAATCAGAAGAAGATTAATTTAAAAAAAAAAAAGTTAACCTAAATTTCTTTTCTTTTCTTTTCTTTTTTTAAAAATAAAAAATTCAAGAAAATCAAATGATTTTAAAGTAGTTCCTGATTTATAATCTTTGATGCTATTTAGTCGAGCTAATTATTTGACCAAAGTTTATGTTAAATTTTATATTATATATTTTTTAATACATTTTAACATATTCATAATTCATAATGTATTTTTAACAATTATGCCAACTATTCGAACCTAAGACCTTATATAAATTAAGAGTATGTTAAGAATAATAAATAGTTAACGGAATATTCCGTTACTAAAGTTTAAACTAACTAAATTTAGGGTTATTTAAGGGAAGAAAATAATATAATAGAGGGTAAATAAGGAAAATCATTAAAAGATACTAAAATCAAAATAATATGAACCATTCAATTTAAGAAACAATTAGTACCGACATTTTTTTTTGTTCCAGTTAAGGGCCTAACATTATTCGCTCTTATTAAATTCGTAGATACTACAGGTTCATCATCTTACTATCACACATTCATCAAGCCGCTACTATATGTTTATTAAGTCAGTACTATATATTTACAACTTACTACTATGGTCTATCAAGTTATTATTACATATTCATTAAGTCATTACTACAATAAGTTCATCAATTTACTACTACAATTCCATCAAGTCACAATTGAAGGCCCAATAACTTACTATTACATGTTCCTCGATTCACCACTACATGCTCATCAACTCACTTTGACATGTCAAGTATGTCACTAATCTAAATTCACAATCAAATTATTAAATGATATTTAAAAAAATTATATCATGTGTTATTTAAAAATTTTAATGAGATTTTTTACTATACAGCAGTAATTTTATTCACACAAAATATGTAAAAATTTATGGGCTAATTATTAAGAATATCTCTTTCTTTATTGATTGTGAACAATCACACCAATTTTAACTCAATTCATACCAATATTTAGATATTTATATATAGACTAGTTTTTCTACGCGCTTTGCGCGAATAGGATAATGTCCAATACTTATTTTTAAATAAGTATTTCAAAGTATATCAATACAATAGTATATAGAAGATGTTCATGCATAGGTAAATAAAAGTTGAATTTGTTTATTTTAAATCGGTAATTTAAAGTATATAAATGCAAGATAATATATGAGAGATTGATTATATATAACTGTCACAAAAATAAATGTTTGCAACTTTGTAATAACGTTAATCTAAGTACTAAGTTTAAAAGCGATAGTCTAAATAAATATTATTTTTTGTTTAAATTTTTCTAATTCTCTTTTAGGTAACATTGTTATTGTTTTCATCTTCAGTACATGTCTTTCTTTTTTTTTTTTTTCTTTTTTTTGTTATTGGTAGTGTGTCATGTGAAATTGGTTTATTGGTAGTGTCATAGAGGGATTCATCATGCAATGAGATTATGGTGTATGAAGTTTTAGATTTGTCTTGTTGCGTATATGATTGAGATCTTAGTTGTGCTATGAACTCTTTATCTTACAAGCACATGTTGATATTTGGTAGTGGTAATTTTCCCCTGCATGTTTCATGTGTTATGAGACATCTAATTCTAAATTAATTAAATGCATTGTTGGTCCCGATAGATTGTGTGGTGAGTCTAGAGGGGGGGGGGGGGGTGAATAGACTCTCGTTTTTCTTTAGTTTTTTTTTTTAAAGAAAAACCCTGACAACACTTTTGAGTAAGATAAGCACAGCGGAAAGATTATAAAGTGAGGGTTGCACGAGTTTGATAAAATGTTAAGAGGAGTGATGAAAAAGATGATATGCAAGCAGTAAAATAAAGCAGTAAGTAGAAAGAAGAGTGAGACGAGATTTTATAGTGGTTCGGCCAAACGTTGCCTACTTCCACTCTTCTTCCACAACTGCTGGAAGGATTGCACTATCACTCTTTAGTACAACTACACAAAGACTTCCTTGATCACTAAGCCGGACAGCCTTTGAAGGTTTTTTAACTCCGAGAGTTTACTCCGCCTCTATCAACTTCTTCTTCTAAGTTGAGGTTGGTAAGAAAGTATTTCTTGATTCCTCCAACTGTGAAGTCTTGATGGTGTGGGATGATTGCTTCAAAAGTGCAAGACTTCTTTCAAGATGTAGGGCAGTGATGGATAATCTACTTCAAATGCCGTAACACCTTAAGTAACTGGTTCGCAAAAAGTTTTGAGATTGTTAACTTTTCAAGGACTTTTTGCAAGAGAGTGAGTAGAGTGATAATGAACCAGCACCTTCTTAGTTGATGAAGGTTGGTTTATATAGGTGATGAAAATTCATCCGTTGGAGGGAGATGAATTTTTTCGAACCTTTTATCCGTTGGACAAGGACCATGGAGCCTCATGCATTTAATGCTCCATTAATGGGTTTGTATTATGTAGCCGTTGAAGGTATGGAGGACTTGATGGCTTTTGTCTTTTAGCTCCAGAGATAGTACAGCTTCATTAAATGCTCTTTGGAGAGCGTGTCCCATGAGTTGAGGTCCTTATTGTCCTAGGATATTGTCAAATCAGACAGGTAGAACATTCTTCTTGTTGATGAGAAGAAGAATACTTGTTGGGATAGTCTTGAAAAAAACTGTCTTCTTAATGACAACTCCTTCTTTCGTTGCTGTGGAGTCTTCTTTCGTCTTGATCAGCCTATCTTCTATTCATAACTCTTTTCGTGTGTTTGTTCTAGCTTAACACGAATTACATATGAGTTATGGCAACTTTCGTCTAGAACGAAAGTAGCGATACAAGAGAAACGTAAGAGTTAGGGGTCTACTTTCTACATTACATTGGTATCATCAAAATCCTAATACAAGGTTCCTAACAATTTCCCCCTTTTTGATGATGCCAAAACCTATACTCTTCTTATAAGGCTGAGAAAGTGCTCCTTAAGGATATTTCTATTAATAACACAGCCATTATCGAGAGTTTACAAGTATTTTCTACGAAGAAGCAGCAGGAATAAAGACAAGGACTTTTTAACTCAGACAAGTGACACGAGATGTGTGACAATGAGAGTTTCATAGATATTCAGATAAAATCATTACAAAAACTCTGTCAAAAGAAATCAAAACAAAGGATAACTTACATTTCTAAAAGATTCAACCTTTGCTGAGCTTCCTTCTCTCTTTCTTGATTGTCCTTCTCTTTCTGTCTTCTTTGTGTTCTCTCGTAGTCTATCTTCTCGTTGATTCTTGCTCTGAAAGTCCTGATTGGATTGTTTCTGACGAGCTCTTCATATCCTCCTTTGATGTTTAGACTCGTGTAATTGTTGTAGGCTTCTCGAATGTTGTTGCCTTCCACTATTCCAGACTTCCACCAGGAGATCAGTTCAAACGAATTCATTCCTTCTTGATAGCTCTTGCCTGACTCTTTATGCACTTTGAAAGCTGCATTGTGCATGACATTTTGAGGAGAGTCTTTGGTTACATTTGATAGATCTTCGATGAGATTCTTAATCCTTTCTCTTTCTCTAGCTTCATCATCTCTTCTCCTGATCTCTTCATCGTGTTTTTCCCACAACTCCTTGTTTTGTCTTTTAATCCTTTCGTTCTGAGTGCTCATGTAGTTTTGCCTTGTGTGGTTGTCTTTCTTCTTCAACCATATGGGATTGTTGCAACCTTCAAATCTCTTACCGCTTCCTTCTTCGTATGGGACATAGTCCACGAAGTTTCCAATGCCATCCATGGTGACTGAGGTATTTTTCATGAGCCTTTGTCTTAGTTTTACTTGATCTCTTCTTGACAGTCCTGTGAAGAAATATTTGGCTTCAGAGTCGAAAGATTGTCGAGCCTCGCTGTCTTGAGTGCGACCATGGCGTCTTTGATCATGGGACTGTCCACGAGACTTAGGAGGTGGATGAGAGGGATTTTTGTGACCCGAGACTTTGTGAGGAGAGACTCGCTTTTCCGAAGATCTTTCTTTCGTGTTATCCCTTCTTGGTTGGTTGTCATCATCCTTATCTCTGTCATCATTCCTATTTTCCCCCTTTTTGGCATCATCAGCGCAGGCAGTAGGAGGTACAGAGGGGATTTGGCTGATTGCAAGCAGGATGTCTTGAGCATATCCCGGAATTTGAAGAGCATATTCACCAAGTTGATAGGAATTGTCTTGATAAGTGTCAATCTTGGTACAAGCTAGGTCAACACGTTCTTTGAGGCCGTAATGAGAATGCTTAATCTCGTGTTGCTGCCTAGCGACTTTGTTTGAACTCTCTTCAAGATCAGAAACTCTTTTCACCAATTGCTTAAGAGTTTTGTCGTGAGGAAGATTCGGTTGCTGTGGTTGAGATTGTACATCAAGGAGTAGATTGACTTTTTGACACAGGTCATTCAATACTCTCGTGTCCTTCTCCCTTAGGGCGAGATATTGCTTGTGAATCAGTTCAGCTGAATGAACAGTTTCTCGCATGAGGTTCATAATGGTCCGTGGGGACTCAGCGATAGAATTGTCCTCAATGTGTGTTGAAGAAGAGTTCCTATGTTCATCATGATGTGGTGCTTCCGAATTTTCACCATGCATCGAGTGGCCATGTTCAGGTGAGGCTTCCTTTCTGTCCTCATGAGCTGGAAGATTATGTTGTTGTTGTACAGATTCGTTCAGATGCGGAATGATAGCACAAGACGAGTGAACTGGATTTTTACTGGATGCTTCATCCGAGTCTTCGTCTTCAGATGGTATTTTCAAGAGAGGTGGTCTTTGTGGACAGTTAGCATAGTCCGTTTCGACCAAGATAGTGTGGCTATCTTCTGGTTCTTCTTCTTCAGCACCTTCTCCTCCTTGTTGATTATTGTTATCATCATTATCATCATCATCAGTATCATCAGTACCACTGTTGTCGTCTTCTGTTTCATCATCATTGTTCTCGTCTTCATTTTCTTCTTCATCCTCTTCTTCGATTTCGTTGCCATGAACATCTTTCGTTCCACTAGCACTGCCTTTGGGATCTCGAGGATGATCTTCTGCCATTTTGGCTTTAATTTTGGATAGCAGCATGATGTAGCGAAGTTGTTTCAATTCAGCTTCAGTCACTGGATCCATGGGAGGTTTATGAAGAGGAACTACCAAGGGAGCTTTGTCCTTCCGGAGAGATCGATGAGTTATTCTATAAGAGTACACTCGGTGGATCTCCTCAATTCGCACAGCCTTTGTGACGTCCTGAGTTTCAAGCCATTGAAGTGCGAATTCTTCTTCGTCGATCATGGCTTCAAAAGTTTCGAGAAAGGTTCTGAGAGGTGCCGTGCACCACTTGTGCCATTGTAGAACTCGATTGTAATCTCTTTCAATCGATTCTCTGAGAGATTTATCGAGGGTGTACCGGTCTGGAGAAGATTGACGAGCAGATGGTTTCGGGACAAATGATGTTTGAGCAGCTGTCATCTCGTCTACTAGTGCAGGTTATTGTGTCAGAATTACCTGCTCTGCAATAGTAGGTTCTTGTGGAAGAGATTGAGCATCATTTGGAGCATCAGAGGCTGCTTTCGGGATGTCTTCTGGAGAGCCCGGCTCATGTGGAAGATTTTGACATCTTTCCTCCATTTCTACAGTAGCAGGTTCTTGTGTCAACTCTCGTAGGAGTTGCTCTGCTAAGGTAGGTTCTTGTGGATGAGGAACAGGAGATGCATTCGGATTGATGGATTTGTGAGCAACGGGACTTCTTTCGGGCAGAGAAGTTTTCAGTTCCCCCTCAGAGGTAGCTACTTTCGGGATGTCTTCCCCCTGTGATGTTGCTCCTTTTGATAAGGGTTCCCGGTTTTGAGCAGGTCTCATTCGACTTCGTTTGCTTAGACGAGTGAGAGGTTGATCATCATCATCTTCAGAGGAGTTCTGCACGATCAAAGTTTCGAGAGGAGGATCACCTTTCGTCTTTGGTTGGGAGATGACCGTCTTTTGAGTCTTAACCCGAGAAGAGGGTTTTTCTTGTTTCTGCCGTTTTGGTTTTGGTTGAGCTTCTTCGTCTGCTTTGGGGGTTTTTAACTTTCGTTTGGATTTCCCTTTGGGTAGATTGGGTTCAAGAGGAATGCCCAATTCCAACGCCTTCTGTTTGTCATATCCAGATGGTTTTTGCTTCATGTGACAGACCTTTTGACCAGGTGGAGCACCAGCACGTAGAATCACTCCTTTTGTGGCAAGAAGATGGCTTATAATGAAACCGAAGCCCATCTTCTTTGTAATGTCACCAGGACTCCTGCGATGGTATGTGATGGTGTGGGCGATGTTGTTGAATACTATTTTGGACCAATCAACCTTATGATCATGAAGGAAGGCATGCAGCATTTTCAGCTTTTCCCTTGTGACATCATCTGTGCCAGAAGTCTTGTGGTCCACAATCTTGTTGAAGATGTCTACTGCAAACTCATGATCCAACCGGAACCATTTTTTCTTGAGGGGCCAGGAAATTTCATCTTTGGAAGGGGCCTCCTTGTGTCGTATGGATTCATAGAAATCCTCCGGATCTAGATGATAATATATCAGGTTGGATTTGTAGGACTCATCTCGTCTGGGAAACCCAAAAGTTGATCGAATATCCTCAGCAGTAAACACAATGTGATGTTTATTAACTCTTGAAGTTATGCTCGAGAAATCAGAAGCCACATACGCATTCAAATAAAACTGAGTAACGTCAAGAGGGTACCATTCATCATAGTGGTGAGTTATCAAACCATATAAACCTGTTTCTAACAAAAGAGCGATTATCCGTTCTCCAAAGGCTTTATCCAGGACATACTTACGAAACCCTTCTTCGTCCCACATACTTCCTCCTACTATAAATGGAATTCTGGACTTGATAAACTCTATATCTTCCGTGGGAAAACTTGGTATTACTGGAGTGGATGAGGGTTCAGGGTTCTCTGGGTTCTTTTCGGAAGGAGCCGCCATTGATGATAGAGAGCTTGACTATAGAGAGCTTTGAGAGGAAGGGATGTATTTTGAGAGTTGTAGAACAGATGGAATGAAGGTTTGAGCAGGGTTTATAGAGCTCCGGGTTGGTGTCCTTAAATCAGCCCATTAAGAAAACTTATTCGAATTTCGAAAAAGAACTCAGCGGTTCCTCTTCCTCAAGAGGTAACTGATCATCATGGATATGTGATAAGAACGTGTGCAGATCTGAAACGATCATTCCCTCATTTAATGAGGAGAGAGAAAAGCACTCAAGTGCTGAGAGGTGCATTAAATGCACGTCTTTGTCCTGTCAGACTAGTGGGATAGTGGCGATTTTTTCGGCCGTATGATCCCAATAACACTTTATGAACGGTTTAGATTAAAAAAGGAATAGCGTCTTAAGTACAATTCAAAAACCCGAATGTTGTTCAGAATTTCATAAGACGCACATAATGTTGCCCGAGAGATTCATGATAAACAATCAACATTGTCACCCGAAAGATTGGTAACTGATCAGTCTTCAAGATTCGTTTAGATGAATCATGAGATCATTTCATGAAATCTCCTTTAGGAAATATTTTTCTCACTATTTTGTTCAAGGTGGTCAAATCCTTGAACGAAATTATTTCTTGGGATTTTTGAGAAAAATTGCGAGTAAGTTTCGGTCAGAACAAACTTTTAAGGCTGTCAACAAGGTTACACAGATAAAACATGACATCTTATTAGCACATAGATAGGCAAGCTTTTATTCAACAATCGAGAAGAGAAGATACAGAAACATAGATGATGATTTTCAGAAAATCACTTTTTCTCCCTCTCAACCTTCTTGGATGAAGAGCATTCAGGCTTATCTTTCTTCATCCTTTCAAACATTTCCCTATACCATCTTTTATAGCGCGGAAAGTTGGAACCAGTAGAGGACTCAGCTTCATCATCTTTGCCATACTTCTCTTCCAGATTTTCTTGTGCCAGAAAGGCCATGTAGTCCTTGTCAATCCATTCTTTTGGGATTGTCTCACTTGGATCTTTTGAGATCTTTTCTTCATTCTCTGATTCAACAATGAATCCAGCCATATCATCGTATTGAAACGATGAGTCTGAATCAGAGACGAGATTGATAGGAACATTAGGACTATTGCCTGGGAATAAGTCACCTTGCTCCTCCCTGAGGCGCCTAGCGGCCTCTTGGAGCTTACGAGAGTCATTTCTTGTGAACCTTTTCTTAGGTGCCATTGAGAGAGAGGAGATGGTGAGAGTTGTGAGAAATTCTCTCCCTTTTTATAGCCAAGGATTGAAGGGCTTATCAGAAAGTTTATCAACATAGCAATCAATGCTCATTAATGTGGTCAAGAGAATGCTGATTTCAGTTGAGACTAAAATTTTGATTCTCTGTAAGGCTTGAGTTCCAACGTGCTTAGCATTCAATAAATTCATAATGAATTTTTGTACTCTTTTTGACCAGATATAACTTGTAATAAATGCACTCAACAGTAATCCTTCCTGTAATCCGAAATCATAAAAAACGTATGCAATGCATTTATTTGGATAACACAACCATCATGACATACAGGATAGAAAGAGAGAGAGACTTAAACATAAAAAGCTCAACCTACTATGGTTCAAAGGAAACGATAGGGCACGTGAAGTTCCATTCGGGTCATCTCATCAGTCACATCAGCCAGATTTGTTGTTTTGGCGTATTCATCCAACTCTTCTAGAGAGAGAGTGGGTTCGGGTGGCTGATCTGTGAACCGAGAGTGGACCCTTGAGAAATCCTCATAGGATTGAACATTGGGTGGAGGAACTTCAGGAATGGGATACCATCGAGAGGTTGGTGTCGACGAAGAGTCTTTGTTGGAGCTCTTCAGCACCATGATTCTCTCATGGGCAAGCCGTCTGGCTTGTTCCAAATGATACTCCTTTTTGGCCCTAGATTCGTCGACAAGAGTGTCAAGAACCTCTTTTTCCTTTTTAGAGGCGGTGTTAGGCATTGAGTAGGTTACGTGAATCATCTCTCCTTCTTCTTTCAAGCTTATGATGGTGGAATTAGGGAGCTTGCTTGCTTCCTGTAAGTGATGCTTCAGACGAGTAGCCCTTTTTTCTGCTTCGTCCATTTTTCCTTTCCCTTTGTTCATACCTGCAATCCTTTTTCTTAGAAAGAAGTGAGTGTGTCTTATGCATGGCGAAACTATTTTATAGGCAAATAAGTGTCGTGGAGATCTATACAAAATCTTTTGGATACTGACACTTTCTTGCGTGAGAGACACGAAAATAAAGAGACACGAAAGGATAAGGTGATTCATTATAAAGCATGGTGGAATAACATCACATATTAAGAAAAGGACAAAGTTATTTAGATCTTCCTTTTCTTGCTGTTGGCGGTGGATTTGAGTGGTGAGGGCATCTTAGGAGGGGTGCTGGACGGTGAATAGTCGAAACTGTCGCTTTTGTCCAGCACACTGTTTTCTTTGGCATATCCAATAGAATTGCCTGCAGAAGGAAACAGCTCTTTTGACTCTTTGTCTGTTGGAGCCCGAAGAAGACTCTGAATATGTTGAAAGCGTTCCATGAACTTGTTCACTTCCTCCTGGGTGATGAGTTTGTCATTAAGGATCTCACTTTTTCCACTTTTTCCACCTTGATTCTCAGTGTTGGTTCTTTCATTACCTGTACTCATACCTGCAAGAATAAACACTAGAACTTTTGTTAGTGATGTATGCACAAACAATTAGTATACCTTATTTATAAGGATACTTGCATGTAAGGATGGATCAAATCTTGCGAGAATCAAGGATACGAATCTTTACAGATTTGATTCTCTGAATTTTAGGTCATTTCAATCATTCCGATCTCATGCCTTAATAGAGAGAATCTTGTCTCACTCAGAGGTTTAGTGAGTATATCTGCCAGTTGATTATCGGTATTGACATATTCGAGAGAAATATCTTTCTTCTCAACATGATCACGAATAAAATGATACTTGATATCAATGTGCTTGGTCCGAGAGTGTAGAACCGGATTGTGTGTGATTGCTATAGCACTTGTATTATCGCACTTAATGCTCACTTCTTGGGCATTTATCCCATAGTCTCTTAATTGATGTCTCATCCATAAGATTTGAGCACAACAACTTCCAGCTGCTATGTATTCGGCCTCAGCCGTACTAGTAGCAATGGAATGTTGTTTCTTGCTAAACCAAGACACAATTCTTCCTCCTAGAAACTGACATGTTCCTGAGGTACTTTTTCGATCAATTCGACAACCTGCGAAGTCTGCATCTGAGTATCCGATTAGATCAAATGATCCTTCTTTCGGATACCAGAGACCGACACTTTGTGTGCCCTTAAGATATCGTAATATCTTTTTAGTTGCACTTAGGTGACTTTCTTTCGGTTTAGCCTGAAAGCGAGCGCATACACCAACAGCAAATGAGATGTCAGGTCTGCTTGCTGTTAGGTATAGAAGAGAGCCAATAATACCACGAAAATTTTTCTGATCAACTTCCTTTCCTTCATTGTCAATGTCCATCCTAAGGGATGTACTCATAGGTATTTTGACGGAACTTTTTCCATCAATGCCAAATTTTCGGATCAGATCTTTTGTGTATTTGGCTTGGTTTATAAATATCCATCAGGACATTGTTTAACTTGTAAGCCCAAAAAATAATTCAGTTCTCCCATCATACTCATTTCAAATTTTCCTTTCATGAGATTACAGAATTTTTCACATAGATCTGGATTCGTGCTTCCGAAGATAATGTCGTCGACATATATTTGTACCAGTAGGATATGATTATTATCCTTTATACGAAATAGTGTTTTGTCAACCACTCCTTTCGTGAAGCCACGATTGATTAGGAAACATGACAGTGTATCATACCAAGCTCGTGGAGCTTGTTTCAAACCGTATAAGGCTTTCTTAAGGTGATACACCTTTTCGAGGTCATTGTTGATAGTAAAACCAGGAGGTTGTTCAACATATACTTCTTCTTCAAGAAGTCCATTCAGGAAGGCGCTTTTGACATCCATTTGATAGACTTTGAAATTTTTGTAAGCTGCAAAAGCTAAAAATATTCGTATGGCTTCCAATCTGGCCACGGGGCGAAGGTCTCATCAAAATCAATACCTTCCTCCTGACAATATCCTTTAGCCACAAGACGAGCTTTGTTCCTAACAATGAGTCCATCTTCACTCATTTTGTTTCTAAAAACCCATTTAGTTCCAATGACGTTTTGATGTGATGGTCTAGGTACTAGTTCCCATACTTCATTTCGTTCAAACTGATGAAGTTCTTCTTGCATGGCTATTACCAGTCAGGATCACATAAAGCTTCATCTACAGATTTTGGCTCTATTTGGGATAGGAAGCATGCCATCATACTTTCGTGTAATGACGCTCTTGTTCTCACACCTTCTTGAATATCTCCAATAACTTGATCTGGTGGATGATCTTTTAACCATCTAAGATCTGGCTCAAAGACATCTTGAAAATGCTGAGTATCCATCTCTGGGATATAAGGCAGGTCTATGTAGATCATTGGTTCAGATGGAGCGTTGTTAGAAGGATTGATCGGCTGATTTCCATTTGCTTGTTGAGATGACATCTCGGGTTCTGGTACTTTCGGCTGATACTTCATGTAAGACGAAAGTAAGTCTTCTTCGTCTGAGATGTCTTCATCTACGGATTTCTGAGCATTTTGAGCTGGATAGCAGGTATCTTGTATCCAGAAGGATTTTTCTCAGATTGTTCATCAAATTTGACGTGGATGGATTCTTCGATAACCATTGTTCGCTTGTTCAGAACTCTGAATGCTTTGCTTATGGATGAATATCCCATGAATAATCCTTCGTCAGCTCTTTCGTCAAATGCTTTAAGATAGCTTTTGCCATTGTTGTGAATAAAACACCTGCAACCAAAAACATGAAAATATCCAATATTTGGAGTCTTACCTTTCCATAGCTCATATGGTGTTTTGTTGTGAGACTTGTTGATTAAGGATCTGTTCTGTGTATAGCATGCGGTGTTTATGGCTTCAGCCCAAAATCTCTTTGGTAGACCTGAGTGTGAAATCATTGTTCGCTGCTTCTTTTAGAGTTCTATTTCTCCTTTCGGCTACTCCGTTTTGCTGAGGAGTTCGTGCTGCCGAGAGTTGATGAAATATTCCATTTTGAGCACAGAAATCCTTTATCACTTTGTTGACAAATTCGGTTCCTTGATCCGATCTGATTCTTATTATTTTGACTTCCTTCTCTGTTTGAAGTTGCTTCAAAAGATTTGGCAGAGCCGTTTCTGTTTCATTCTTCTTTTTCAAGAAAAGAACCCATGTATATCTTGAAA
>NW_017616874.1:0-13243 GCF_001879475.1 Ipomoea nil
TTGGCTATTAAGGGTCTTTCTCTAAGATCTCCTCTTCTTGATTTCTCCTATGTTGGTGATAAGAGAATTCTTGGAAATTCTTGTGCGGTGATATCTATTGTGGTGTGTATTTTAAGTGCTTCTTATGTCCCTATTTATATATCTAAGAGTCCTAATTAGGGTCTGAAGGGTATGAATTTGCTAATTATATTTATTATTAGATTAAGGGATTGGTTTTGGGGATAAGAGTCCATGGTCTATGGTGGACCCTTACTAGTTAATTAATGGAATTTAATTCTCTTTTCAGGGTAAGTAATTAAATAATTTGTTCGGGTTAGAAGCCGTAACACGGGTGTTACACCTGTGTCTAAGCTTCGGAGACGAAGCTTCTTGTAAGAGGGAGGGTGTAACACCCAGTGTTACAGCCTCCAAAACGGACTAAATATGGAATTAATTTCGTTAATATATACTCCCTCCGTCCCGAATTAGATGTCTCATTTACTTTTTGCACGCTTTTTAATGAATTAAAGTAAATGTTATGCACTTTCGAATTATGCCCTCACTTTTTCATTTTTGAAAATAAAAACAATAAAGAAAGCAAAAGCTAGAAGGGTAATTTGAAAAAAGTAGAATGATGGTGATGTTCAATTTTGGAAAGTGGACAACATTTTGGGACAAACTAAAAAGGAAAGTAAGACACATAAAATGGGATAGAGAGAGTAATTAAAAAGGATTTAATTGTGCTAGAATCTCCTTAATTAATTAGTGTGGTCCGCAATGGATCATGGACCCTTATCTTAATCAAGTCTTTAATCCTGTTAGGAATAGGGAAAGTGGGCCTCTACTATTCAGATTCTAGTTAGGACTCCTGTATCTATATATAGGGGATTAGAAAGCATTTAGAAACCTTGCAACGATTAATCCTACCATGCGAGACATTCCCGAGGAAACTTAGCAAAGAATTCCCCACCACCAAGCCTAGGAGATCAATTGAAGGAGAATCTTAGAGAAGAACCTTAGTAGCCAAGGAAATTGGTTAAGGCTAAGAGGTAACTAGACCTGGCAATTATCGACACGACCCGTTAACACGATACGAAACTGGACACAAAAATAACAGGTTAGTGTTTAGCCTTAACGGGGTGTTACACCCTCCCCCCTTACAAGAAGCTTCGTCCTCGAAGCTTAGACTTAACGGGTTGGACATGGTTGCGTCGTGCACGTATTTCTTTAGTTGCGACACGTGGAACACGTTGTGTACTCGGTCCAGTTTGGCCGGCAATGCGAGGCGGTAAGCCAGGTTCCCGACTCTTTCTAAGATTTCGTAGGGGCCAATAAATCTGGGCTTAGTTTTCCTTTCTTGTAACACCCCAACTTAAAAACCAAAATAAAAGACTTTTCTTACTAAACGACTAAATACAAATGCGGAAGCAAAAATCAAAATCTAAACCATTGGGGTGCTATGCCACGCTTGGCAGCCAACTAAGCCCAAACGCACAGGCTAAAAAGGTTTCTATCTACAAATCCATAATACAACATTCCACTTTCCAAATCACAAATTAACTACAACAACAATTCAAGTTCTAAGACTAAACCAGTTATACCAAACTCAAATCCAAGACTACGAGCTCTACGCCGCACTCTCAAACTAGCAACAACTTCAAATCTTGCAAACATTAAGGTTTGGAAAACACAAATAAAAGAATTAGCATAAAATGCTAAGTAAGCTCTACTCCGCCCTGTAAAATACTTACATTTATACTTTTCAAATTGGACATACTTTGTAAATGAGTTTTAAAATTATTTCAATCATATAGTTTGACTCAATAACAAAGGTAAGTAGTAAATCATTTTCCAGATAACTCTTAGGCACCAAGGCCATAACACACTCCACTCAAAATAGCATTAGGTTTCATATTAGTAATAGGGTCGCCAAAATAGTAACATTTACTCTTTCCAAAACAATACAACTACCATATAAATCATTCGTTCATTTCCCAAAATAATAAGTATGGAGGATTTAGAAATATCACTTTTCAATATGAGTATCATTTCGAAGCATAGCTTTCCACATAATCATTTTGGAAGTATAGATAGGTATACAAGTATATATGGAAGAATTCACAATAGCAAAATAATAATCTCTTCAAGTCATCATATCAAGATATAGATTTCTCTCAAGTCATTCTCAGAACATATATGTCAATAATAATAGATAGGGAGGAATTCAAATCATATTTCTCAAATCACTTTTCCAAGTATCACATATCCATATACTCTCATATATATATATATATATATATATATATATATATATATAAGGTGAAAGGGACGAAGGGTATTAGATCAACTAAGCCCTAGTGACACGGTAATCCACTCTATCGGCCACTCCACAAGTTTGTCCCTTTCGTGGATAAAGGACTAAAACCTTAAGTGTGCACACCCTCTAATGGGCTTCCCCCCACCAAAAGAGTAGTAACTAGTCCAAGTAGCCCAGGATGTTTTCTACCAGGCTACTCCACATATAATAGGTACCCAGGATGTTTTCTACTAGATACAATCTCATCAAAATAGGGCCAGAACCCACATAGGACCGAAGTCCAC
This sequence comes from Ipomoea nil, assembly GCF_001879475.1. Lineage (NCBI taxonomy): Eukaryota > Viridiplantae > Streptophyta > Magnoliopsida > Solanales > Convolvulaceae > Ipomoea > Ipomoea nil. Next base: position 2,581 of record NW_017616874.1, read on the forward strand.
CATTCCACAACCATCCATCATATCCACATATCCTCCAAAAATAGATACATCTTTATATATCCTCCAAAAACAAGAATAGTTATCAAAATAGATACAGTATCCTCCAAAAGTAATAATTGTTTTCCAAGAAGGTTTTCATGAATATTATCATTTGCCGGTAGGCTATCCAAATTATAGTTTTCAAATAATACAACGCATTATAACCCATCAATATCCATACTTTCCATAATAGTTTTTATCCTCCAAAAAGAATATAATAGTATGCAAAATAATATATTTTCTCTTTACACATTTCCTCCAAAAACAATGTCCTTCAAAAGTAAATATAATGTCATATCCTCCAATATAAACATAGTTTCACTCATTTCAATATACTTAGGTTTTCAACCACAATTTCTCAAAGTACAAATATATATGTGTATCACAAAATTATAAGTTTTCTAATACTCAAATCAATCCCAATTATAATGGGGTTTCAACACAAAACATTTAGGCACACCATAGATTATACACCTTTCAAAAATATAGTTTCAACCCATATAAATCACAAGTCAACACCAAATAACCATATTTTGCTATTTATCACATTTTGAAACTAGAACACATTCTAAAAATAATTTAAATACACAAATCATATACGTAAAACATTTAGTAGGGCAAAGTAATTTAAACAGACATAGAAACTTACCTCAAGCTAAGCTCTCAAAGCCAGCACCCAATCTAGGCTCAACTTATAAGTTAGTCACTTCAACAAGAACCTGTGGGTCAACAATCTAATATAATCACTAATCACTAAAAATAATAATATTATTATTATTATTAGTAACCATCACTAATCAACATCCTCATCACCATCGAATAATTCCTTTACCATTACTGCCATCATCAACAATAATCATTTAACTCACTGCCATCATCAACAATAATCATTTAACCATGATTAATGATCATTAATTCATAAGCATCCTCATCATCCTTAAACACCATTATCACTAACCATCTTGCTAATCACCATTAATCCAATCATCATGCTCATCATTATTCAATAATTATCATCATTAATCATTAATTATATCATTAGCATCGTCATCACCAATTATTGCATCATCACCATTTAATCATACCCATTAATGATTAATACCAAAATAATTAATAATTTCTACCTCATTAATCCACCATAAATCTTTAATCTTCATCTCATCACTTCACAATCTCTAAAGATTAAGCAATTCAAATTTCCAGATTTACCACCAGATCTCATCTTCAATATTAGCCATCCATAATCATCTTTAATCAGTTTTAACCCATCATACGTAAATCATAACATCCCCATCATCAATGATTAATCTTCATTAATATATTGTCAGTACCCATAATCACTCAACTAATCATTACTACCATCCTTAATCATCATTAACAATATTATGATTATTTAAACAACATCAACCATTATCAATAATCTCTACCATCCTTAATCTTAACCAACCAACCATTACACTAATCACCATCTTTAACCCTAATCATTAACAACAACTAAACATTACTAACAGAACATACCTCACCTCAGCTTCGTCCACAACTTTGCCGGAAAAGGGAAGCTTCGACACCACCCCTCCTAACCACACCACACTACCGGCAACCACAGCTCAAGTCACAACACCGCGAACCTCCACCGCCCATAGCCGCTGCTCACCGAAGGAGGTCCAGCCGCCGCAACTGCTTTTGGTCCAACCACCGCGGGAGGAAACTTCGTCGCTAGAAGCTTGCCGGTCACGATCTAGTCGTCGCCGTCGACTAGAGATGAAAGGAGAAAGGTGTCGTCGTTGCTCTGCTTGCCGGTAAGAAATAGAGGAACCACTAGACTACTCTGTTCTGCTGCTTCGTCGCGAAGAGAAAGGGAGACGGAGGACAGAGGAGGAGAAGGAGGTTCAAAGTACATGTCTTAGCTCACAACAAGGAAGATGGCTGTTGACGAAGAGAAATAAAAACAAAAATGGCGATGGGGAGTGAGTTGGTGTTGGCGGCTGATCTCTATCAGCAAAGAGGTTGAGATAACCTTGAATTAAAATGTTAGGGTTTTTGGTCTCAAAATTCATATCATATAATTTGGACTAAGGTTTGGATTATACAATTGGACTAGGATTATTTTGGGCTTAAACAAAACTATTTGGACTCAACATTTTAGACTTGTAAAATGATATTGACAGGCTCGACTCAGATAGATTTTGAATAGCAAAATTGTGGGCTATAAAATAATTATTTAAGTTTAGGCACAAAAACAATTTGTTTTGAAAGTATTAGAGCTAAAATATTTAGGATTAAAAGATAGATTTTATTTTCAAGAATATTTTATTAAAATAAAGTGTTTTAAATATCGGGGTGTCACAATTCTTCCCAAACCTCATTACCTCTCGCGTGGGTGAGATCTTCAACACAGCTTCTCTCCTACTTGGAATTCGGTCGGCTTTCTCCCTAAGTCGGCGTAGGACTTTTGGCGGTCTTGCGCGGTGTAACACCCCGTGTTACGACCTTCAAATCTGAATTAATTATTAAATTAATTCTGATAATTAAAATAATTAAGAGGAATTTAATCCAATTATAATTCCCTTAATTAACCCAGGCGGTCCACAATGAATCGTGAACCTTTACCTGAACCAGGAACATTAAGCCCATAGGGAATAAGGAAAGCAGGCCTTATTATTCAGACCTAGAGTAGGTTTTCCTTAAACATATAAATAGGGGATTAGGAAGCAGATAGAACCTTCCTCTCTTCTCCCTCACTCGAAAACACTCTAAGGTAATCCCGCCAAGGAAGTCCCCACTAACAAGCCTAGGAAGATCAATTGGGAGAAGAATCTTAGAGAAGAGCCTTAGTAACCAGGGATATTGATTAGGGCTAAGAGGTAACCCCTGTCAAAACCTATTTTCCTTGCTATATCTTATTTATTAGCTCCTTTTATAACTGTATATGTGATTTTGTGATTGAGTCTTGATAGAACCTTTTGCCAAGGATTTATATTGTGATTATTTGATAATCTTGATAATCTTGATTGTGATTAATTATATGTGTAATCTTGTATTTTATTATGTCTAGAGCTTTTCCCTAGGGTTTATATCGTGGATCTCGTTGTTGTGATATTCTTGGTATATTTGGGTGGGTTTATGCATGATCGGGTGTTGAGGCTAGCCTAGGATTTGTTTTTTGGACTTTGCATATAGATTTCTTGATGTTCTTGAGGTTCTGGATGCCCCTGAACCATTATATGTATTAATGATGAGTCTTGGCATGTTTAGGAATCGTGTTAGGACGTATTTGGTATGATTCTTGATTTAATTCCGTTAATTGAATCCGTGGTGTTGTCGTTATGTGTTTGAATGTGTTTGGACATGGTTTTGGGTTCCACGAGAGATCCCGGGACCCAAAAGTTTCCTGAGTATCATTGGGGTAGGTGGGGGCATGGGTACCCGCTGCCCAGCTCGCCTTGTCCAGCGGGCATCCGGCGGGCAGACCGGCCACCGCTGGAATGGTGGCTGCCGCCGGCGGGTGGTCCTCCACCCGCCACCTAGCCGCTGGAATTGTGTGGTGCGTCGTGATATTTTTCCCCGTTTGATGTTTCCCCTTGTCCCGTTGTGTTCCGTTTACCCCGTTTGTCGTGTATGAGTCTCGTTTGGTGTTTTGAGTATCGTTCTAGGAATTTATGTGTAATACGTGCCGTTGTTGTTGTGTCTTGATTGTTAATTGATTGATTATGTGTTGATTGATTGAATGGTGATGAGTATCGTGGTCATTGCGCAATGGCCGTGTGATTGATGATGATGATGATGATGATGATGAGATTGTGATTGGTGGAAATGAATTGTTGGCGGTTGGCACCACTTGTGCCCGGCCATTGCACTAAAGGTACAGGCCTAGCGGTTACTGTGCTAAAGGCACAAACCCAACTTCGACTAGCTTGCCATTGAGCATGGGTCAGGTTTTAAGTGTTGCGGTGTCATGTCAGGGCTATATGCGCTGAACCCTTGATATTGGCACTACAGGTGCGGATCATGCGAATGGCACTGCGGCGCTATCTTGATATGTTGGTGGATGAAAGGTGGTTTGTCGGTGGGGGCATGTAGTTGCCTGGAGGAATAAGGGAGGCGATATATGGGTGGCTGGAGGTATAGGTTGGAACTAATATAAGGACGGAGGGGTGCTACAAGGTTGGAACTTGGTATAAGGTGGGAAGATCGTTTGTGTGCTTTGATGATTGCTTGTTAATTGATTGTCTTGAATGCCCTTGTTGTCTCTATTTGCTATTTATGAACTTGTTTGTCTATTATGTCTTGTATCGTATTCTTAGGATGCATGCTAGTCTTTATGATTGTCCTATATTGTCAAGTCTATTATCGTGTCTTGAGTCTTGATCTTGGATTTAAATTAGAGTCTCGTAAGTTATATATGTATTCCAGTTTTAAAATGATTTCTTTATATCTACCTATATTGTACTTAACGCGTCGGAGTGGGTTACCAGCATTATTCGCTAACGATTGTTACACCGAATGTGTTTCAGGAGCAGTTGAGTAGCTTCGGAGCGCGCTAGTCGGATTCGTGGATTTAGTTTAGATAGTTCTAGCTTTGATGAGCTGGCATGCGTGCCTTGATTTGTATTTAGATATTAATTACGCTTTGTTAGTTAGTCTAGCCTATGCATCTGGGTTCTCTAGCTCAGATGTGGTATAACACCGTCTATCATGTTTAGTTTATGCTCTGTTTGGGAATTAATATTAGAATCGCCTTTATTCCATAAGCTTTAAAAGTTTAAAAATTTAGGGGTGTTACACGCGACCTTCATCTTCTCTTGTATGTACTTGACTTTCGCGATGGTGTCTTGTAGATATTGTGGTCCTAAAGCCACTGGGTTAACCATGTCTTCCCAACATAATGGGGTCCTGCACTTCTGACCGTACAAGGCCTCGTAGGGAGCCATACGTATACTCGCGTGATAGCTATTATTGTAGGAGAATTCGATCAAGTCCAAGTGTTCTTCCCATGATCCTTGGAAATCGATCATGTAAGCCCTTAACATGTCTTCTAGGGTTTGGATAGTCCTTTCAGTTTGTCCGTCGGTCGTGGGGTGGAAGGCGGTGCTTAGTTTTAATCTTGTCCCCATAGCTATTTGTAGCGATTTCCAAAACTGGGATATGAACCTGGAATCCCTATCTGAGACAATATCTCGTGGGACCCCGTGGTATTTGACCACCTGACTGATATAAGCCATGGCTAACTGCTTCATCATCCAAGTCTCCTTCATGGCAATGAATCGTGCAGTTTCAGTCAACCGGTCTACAATTTCCCATATTTTGTCCTTCCCCGTCTAGGTTACAAGCAAACTTCCTACAAAGTCCATGGAAATGGAGTCCCATTACCCTTGGGTATTCCCATTCATGGGCTTTATTGACTCAATTTAACATGTTTGAGGGTTAATTGCATCTTTTTAAAGTTTAAGTGCCTAATTGACTTTTGGTGTAAAGTTTAGGGGCCTATTTGACCCTTTTCCCTTTTATAAAAGACAATAGTTGTATAAAATATAAACAAGGATTTTAACAACAAGAGTCAAACCTCTGACCTCAAATATAGCAATTAAAGTTTAACCAACTAAGCAACACAAACATTTATATATTAAAGTGCAACATCTTGTATATAACTGGGTTGTTTCTGTGTTGTCTGTGAAAACTGATAAACATTATTTTTATTGCAGTTTTTAACAATTTTTTTATAATTAAATTGCAAAAGTTAATTAATTTTATATCTAATTTTATTTATTATTGCTATAAGTAGTTTTTATAAATATTGTTAATTTTTAGAGTTGTTTTTGTTATTAAGTTGATTTTGTTACCAGGACTATGTGGTCTAATGGTACCCGGGTTGGACTTTCATTTGGAAGGTTGTGAGTTCGAGCCTCAATGGAGGTGTTATTAGCTCTTTGTGTTTCAGTAGGTTGAGAAAGTATATGAATAGATACTACAATGTAATAGAGCTAGTAGCATTCAAAAAAGAAATAAAAGTTGATTTTGTTAATAAATTTGTCCAATAATTTCCTAATCCAATTTAATTAGTTTATTATTATTATTATTATTATTATTATTATTATTATTATTATTATTATTATTATGTTTAGCTATTAAAATAGGTTAGTCAATCGCTTCCAAATAATAGATCGGATGACCGACGATAAACGACAGAGAGAGATGCGCAGTTTTTGCGGCCTCGGCTAAAGAAGCACCGAACGGCGTGGATCATGGACGAGGTTGGTCTTTCGTGGAGGGCGATTGAATAGACAAGCTTTGAAACGAATGAAAGGCTCTCCAATGGCTGTCCCTGGTTCACGCTCTCTTTCGGAATTTACGCCAAAGGAGTCCGGCGATGTCTGCGTGTAGGAATCGGAGGTGTGGTTGATGCTATACAGTATAAAAGAGGGAGATTCTGAAGGAGGAAGGTATCAAATTGCACGGGAAGGATTTCCGGTCAGCAGTGTAGTTCTTCCGGCCAGCGGCGTTAACATGGACGGAGGTGTTGTTTGAGCTTCTTGGTCGGCGGCTACGGAAGCAATCCTGGGCTTGGTGTTAATTAACTTCAATCTGGTTCGCAGCTTACGTGCATGGTTTCTCTTCCTCTTTCTCAATTCCTGTTGTTTAATTCACTGTTCAATTCATAACTTTCTTCAATGATGTTTTTGTTTCAATTACAGTTGGCCGCATAATACTTTGTAATGCAATTTATTGGTTCATGAATGTTCTTCAACTCATTATTTGCAAATCATTTTGTTAATTTCTAATTTTCCAATTTTCCAATTCGTGAGCTGTGGGTTGTGTGTCTCTTGTGTCATCAATTTTCAATTTCAAAGCATTGTTTCAATTAATCAATATTCAAATTCTAAGTTTAGTTTGTTGTTCATTTTAATTATTGATCTCGATTACTGATTATAACAAAGTGCTTTATTAAATTGTCTAATTCTAGGTACGTGAATTGTTTATCATAAATATTTTGCATTAATTTATTTAATTGGTTGACAAGTTAAGCTAAAATACATAATTTTTTCTGACTCGTATTCCTAGACTTTTTCAGTTGGTTTGGTTTCTACTTGGTTTAATTTTATTGCTTTAACTTCTTGAGTTTTATTGATCTTCTTGAGTTTTATTGATTGTTAAATGTGACATTTTACTTCAGTACTTTACACTATCCAATCATTTATTTTTTTAAGTTTAGTTATTAAATTGCATCGTATCAATGCCTTGTGGGATCGACCCTAGACAACGATTTTATAAAATAGGTTAAAAATGCCTCTAAAAAGAATAGAACTCAAGATTTCTAACATAATCTAACATCACAAACTAAGCTAAACCCACCAAGCCAAACCAACACTTACATACTTAAGGGCAACATCTAAGATATAACGAGTTTGGTTCTGTGTTGTCTGTGAGAACCAAGACAATGATTGTATAAAATATAGGTTAAGGATGCCACCAAGAAGGATAAAACCATGACCTCTAACATAACAAATAAAGCTAAACTCACCAAGCCACACCAACTCTTATTTACTAAAGTGTTACACCTTATCTTTTATCTATAATTTGGACATTCATTGTGTTTTGTTACGAGATGAAAATAGATGTTTAGAAGATCTAGAACAAAAAATAAAATGTAATTAAATTGTTTTTCCAAAATATAGTGCATAAAAATTTAACAAAGAAATAATACAATTCAAAAGTTAATTTAATAGTTCTATTTTCGTTCATATTTAAATATAAAATTATTCACCAAAGATTTTATAAATCTACAGTATATAATTTATGAATCTACAGTATAAAAATCTATGAATCTCGCGTTCTGTACCTATATACCCAGTACTATTTTGGGTCTAGCGACCCGGGTAATAAAGCTAATATTTTCTTACCCTGTTCTATATCTACATCGCCCGGTTTATGGTAGACCCGGTCCCTATAAAACCATGAATATACCCGGCCTACAGGCACCCTAGTCTAGTGGTCTCTAGTCACTTGGGTCTGTTTTTATTCAAGGATGATGGAAGAAAGTAGATAAAGATATTCCCAATTGGCATATCTTGTAAACATATCCAATAGTTAAATATGAGCAGATAAAGACCGTAAACATATACAGAAGAACCCTTATTTGGGACCTGTGCGCTCTCAATGATTATTGTTGTTATTTCTTATAATAATATTTTGTATGTTTTTTTAAGTATCTGTTAATCTTTTTGTTGTTGTCATGGTCTTGTCAAAAATCATATAATTATTTTGCAAATTTATTATATCTATACTAATTTATTTACTCACTATTTACATGTAGTTCCAACAAGTTGATTATGACAAAGCGGTTATTGATCAGGTGCGTTCAGAATGGGCCGATATTCTATCAAGTTAGATAGAGTAGGTATGATTTGACGTTGTGATCATTTAGACTTGGTTCGTGATCGGAATTGTTTTTTGTAGTATTATGACTTGGATGATGATTTGATTAGAATTGGTCATGCTCAGTATTTTGACTTGATATTATGAACCTTGCTTAGCTTGTGCAATGTAACTACAATTGGCCATGGTGAATGGATAAATGCTTCTATATTTTTTTATATGATTAAAATTTAAGAAGGTTAAAAACGAGTTGAGACAATGGTTAAAAGTTGTCTATTTTACAATAGACAACAGTTTGAAACTGTTGTCTTTTTTTTACAAAAGACAACAGTTTGAAATTGTTGTCTTTCTACAAAAGACAACAGTTTATGGGTGTGACTTTTAACAACAGCGATTTCAACAACACACAATAGACTATCTTTTAAAGAAAAGACAACAGTTAAAAACCGTTGTCTATGTGCATCACTTTTAACAAACACCAGTTTCAACAACATTGAATTGACAATGGGTCAAAAACCGTTGTCTTTGGAAGAAACGATAACGGTTTAAAACCGTTGTCTATGTTTGTGACTTTTAACAACACCGTTTCAACAACACTTAATAGAGAACGGTTAAAAAACCGTTGTCGTTTCTAGAAAAGACAACGGTTATTAACCGTTGTCTATGTGCGTGACTTACAACAACACCGGCTTCAACAACACTTAATAGACAACGGTTAAAAAACCGTTGTTGTTTCTAGAAAAGACAACGGTTAAAAAACCGTTGCCCTAAGTGCGGGACTTACAACAACACCGCTTCAACAACAGAAATTATACCCTACGACAACTGTTATTAACCGTTGTCTATGTGCATTTTTCTTGTAGTGCATCCTGCTATAGTTTGTCGCCCCCAGGGTGCACTGAGTATGGTGAACTGTGCCCTTCCTCTAGAATCTGTTTCTTGAGATGTGCGCACGCTGCAGGTACGCACTACCTCCCTTATAGTGAAGGCTACCATCCTCAAACAACTCGAACGGTCATTTTCCTTTTTTTCTGCTGCGCCGAGCCTTATCTTCATTAGTTCGGTGTCTTGCTGCTGGCCATTCTTGATTTCCTCAAATTGTGTGGGCATGACCTTTATGCTAAACAGTTGGATTTCAGCCTCCACTTGGCCTTGTACCACTACTTCCAAACTCATCCTCTGTAAATCCCTACATAACTCATATGCCAATACCCAGGTGGTGTTAAGGGAGTGGTTTGTCTTTCTGCTGAGCGCATCGGCCAGATTAACAGGATTAATCAACTGTCAGAGTTTACTGATTGATTTAGTTACGAAGTCAGTCAGTACTAATAAATCATGGAGAAGATTAAAGAGAAAGATAACAGCACAAACCCCACGACACAGAATGTTTACCCAGTTCGATACAGTGTGTATCTACATCTGGGGGACGATCACATAGGCGTCCAATCCACTAAATCATAATCCAATGTACAAAGGTAGATATACAATAATCTTACCCAAGTGCCCCACACAAGGTACATACCCAGTCTACACAGGTTTAGTGGATTGTTGAAGATGGAGAGCCATGCATACAGAAGTTCAATGAAATCCCTTCACTTGGAGAGCCCACTCTGATGCAGTCCACTTCAATGACGCTCTTTACAGTTGTTCCCACAACAGTGTGATCACAGTGTCCTTTCGTTTAAGCAGCAGTGATTCTTCTCAAGTTCATCATCTTAATCACCATGAACATATTGTATTGAGAAGATGCATGACAATCAAAGATCTCGTCTCATATGGCAGATAGGAGTGTTTCTTCTTACTTTTTGGCGTAACCATAATTCTCTTCGAATAAGAGTACTTATAGATTCTTCAATAAACACTCTCCATAGATGACTTTGATTGTAGAAGGTAGGACTATAAAAGAGGAATGTAATCTCAGAAGATTAGGTCCATACCTTTCTTGAAAATATACGCTGATCTTCTTTCCAAACTAGTCTGATAATACCGCGTACAGTATTTTAGAAAATAGTTTCCTAAAAAAGATCTTCAGTGTCAGTCCTTCTGTTGTTGCTTCTGATTGATCAGTCGTCTGTAGAGCTGGACGGACAAACTCTAAACCTATCTTAGTATGCCATAATAATATTGCCAATTATAATATGGGGTTTTTGAACATTAAAAAACACTAACAAACTCCCCCTTTGGCTATTATTTGGCAAAACAACTCTACTATATAGATAGACAAAACATAAAGAACTAAGATAGGTTATTA
>NW_017616877.1:0-2500 GCF_001879475.1 Ipomoea nil
CGTGCGATCCGTCGAGTTATCATGAATCATCGCAGCAAACGGGCAAAGCCCGCGTCGACCTTTTATCTAATAAAATGCATCCCTTCCAGAAGTCGCGGGTTTGTTGCACGTATTAGCTCTAGAATTACTACGGTTATCCGAGTAGTAGTACCATCAAACAAACTATAACTGATTTAATGAGCCATTCGCAGTTTCACAGTCTGAATTAGTTCATACTTACACATGCATGGCTTAATCTTTGAGACAAGCATATGACTACTGGCAGGATCAACCAGGTAGCATTCCTCGACGACGTCGCTGCCGCACGAGACCGACGGTACGCCCCGTCTCCCGCTCGCTCCTAGGAACGAGGGATTGGCGACGAGAACGACCGCTGGCTAGCTCGAGGCGACAGTTTGAGTCGTACAAAACGCGTCGGGACGGGCAGATTGGAGCTCGACGCCCCTTGCCCTCAGGTGGACCGAATCCGAGAGCTCGGACAGTCGCCTCGTGCCAAGGCCGCCGCGACGATCGCGACGACCGTGGAACGTGGCGATGCCTTCTCCGTTCGTCCGCGCAAAATCCACGCGTGTTGCGAAGACGAGCGCGCAACGAAATGCAAATACGTTAAGCCGTCAGTGCCGTGCGAGGTATGCAACACAGGAAACCGTCGTGCGACCAAGGCCTTGCGCCTTGTGTCGTCTTGTATGAAGAGGCGTGCTTGGCAGGACGTCGCTGCTCGAGCAGGGATCCAACCTGACCGCACACGCCGATAACCACTCACACACCGTCTCGCGTCGCAAAAAACGCCCCAATCGCTTAGCCGAGGATCGATAGGAACCCGGCCCGGACGAATCCGTGCACGAGTCCCCACCGATGCTGGCCGTCACGGCAGGAACGCCCCGCGTCGATAGGTACGAAAGGTAACCCTTGAATTCCCATCTCGCCGCTCACATTGGTTGTGAGTCCGTCTCGCCATCGGGTGAGGTGGAGGAAGCCCTCGAGGAGTGGAATCCCTCGATCAATGCAATACCATACCTCTTGCGAGGTGGGTCAGCCCCCACGTCCGTCCGGAGCACAATCATCCTCTAACGAACAGCTTACTAGACGGTTGGAAACGGGTCTCGGTAACTCACAACCTACTACGGTATGTTGCAGATTCACGGTTGCTCGATTGACCGACAACCCGCGCCAACGACGTTTTTTTGCATGTCCGTCTCCCTCAGTGCCCCGCGTCGATAGTTACAAAAGGTAACTACCGAATTTCCATCTCGCCGTACGCATTGGTTGTGAGTCCGTCGCGCCATCGGGTGGAGGAAGACCTCGAGGAGTGAAAGTCCTCGATCAATACAACACCATACCTCTTGCGAGGTGGGTCAGCCCCCAAGTCCGACGCTAAGACAACGCCCGTTGCGCTTGGGCAGATTCGTAGCGAGCGCACAATCATCCTTTAACGGACAGCTTACTAGACGGGTGGACACTGGTGTCGGTAACTTACAAGCCTACTGACGGTATATTGCAGATTCACGGTTGTTTTTTTTGCCCAACTTGTTCCACGGCCGTTTTTTTGCATGTCCGTCTCGGTCAGATCCGGACGTGTCGTCGAACGAGTGCTGTGGAGGAAGCCCTCGAGGAATGAAAGGCCTCGAGCAATACAATATTTCTATCCTCTTGCGAGGTCGGTCAACCCCCACGCCCGACGACACGTACGCTGCACTGCGCTACGCTGGGCGGGTTCATTGCGAACGCCCGCCCTCCGCCCTACGGCGCACCGTAATTCGTTAACGAACAGCTTACTAGACGATTGGACACGTGCCTCGGCAACTCACAACCTACTGACGGTATATTGCAGATTCACGTTTGCTCGATTGACCGAATTCACGTGCCAATGATGTTTTTTTGCATGTCCGTCTCCGTCCGGTGCGCCGCCCCGCCTTGCGACTCCGATGGGTCTATGCCGGTCCCCAATAATACGTACGAGCGGCGGGAACACTCGTACGAGGCCTACGGGACGAGGGGGGCCCGTCCCAACACGTTCCGAAAAAAGTCGACCGGCACCTCAACTACCATACCCCCCCTATAGTAGTTAAAAAAAAAAAACCCCCAGTGACAGCAGTAGACACGGTTTGTCCCGTAAATCACACGGTCATTTCGGGTGGTTCCGTGCATTTTTTTTTCAAATGTTATTGCATGGTCCTTTAGTTTAGAGCATTTTAACAATGCTTGGTAAATTTCAAAGCGTTTGGATGATTATTTCATTGAAAACGACGATGTCCAAATTTAATGCCCAGCTGTCCGCAAAGTTCCTTGTCTGACTTAGCCAAGTACTTGGGATTGTTGGGAATGTGAGAGGAATATATGGCATATCGTTTGCCTCACTAATTAAATAGTACAATAAGCTCTAAAACAAATGTATATGCCATTTTGGCACGAGAACGACGTAAAACGACATAGGCCAAGGCATAACACAGAACCGTCGTAAAAGTACTGGGGTGGCAGGCGGGTAAACCTCTGTTGCGTG
>NW_017616878.1:0-11528 GCF_001879475.1 Ipomoea nil
GCGGGCAGCTGTCCCCGCCGGCCACCCGCTAGCCCGCGAACGTAGTTAGCCGGCGGGTGGACCCCCACCCACGGCTACCCGCTGCCGAATTTTCCCCTCGGGACCCCGGCTTCCCCGTTGATGGCTTTTCCCCGAGCCCCGTGCGGTCCCAACGGACTCCCGTTTGTTCGTGCCTTATGTTCTAGTTTATTATTTTCGGGTTACCGCTTCGTAGGTATTGGCCGTCTATTAATAGATGCTTGCGTAGTTGAATTGGTATCCCTGTTTTGACTACGGTGGAAGAAGTATGTCCCATTAAGGACTATTCTTGCAAGTATGATGAATCAACCCATAATGGTTGTTATACGCGCTATATTCCCGTCCTAATTGTAATGTGGGTTGTTGCCCCATGTGCTTGTTATGTGTTTTGTGCGTGTGTTACCCTAATTCGGTTGCCGATCCGATTGGTTATTCCTGAGCTGCGGTTCAAGAAGCCGGCTACAGTCAGATGGGAATTCCTGGTGCAGTCGGATGACGGTATCCTGGGCTGCGGGTTCAGAAGCTGGTTGTAGTCAGATGGGAATTTCCTCTGGCTGCAATCAGTGACACTTTCCTGAGCTGCGGTTCAGAGGCTGGCTGTAGTCAGATGGGAATTCCTGCTACAGTCAGATGACACCTCTCTTGGCTGACGGTCCACTGTTTGGTTGCGATCAAACACTATGATGAGCTGCGGTTCATCGGTCGGTTGCGATCGACCCTCCGTGTTGCGATATGGGCAGGGTGCTGCGGGCCGTGTCAGAGCTATATGCGCTGACCCTCATGTATGGGCATGCAATTGGTCCTGTGGCGCCAACAAAGTGTGTTATGTGTTGTGACATGGACGAGTTGTGATTACGAGTGTCTTGGGGGATGTGACTATGGGATTTATATTGGGGATTGTTCATGTTGGGTTATGATCATTGTTTATGCTTTGCCTTATCTGCCTTATCTGTTGTGAACTGCATATGCTCGTTATAACTGTTGCTTGTGTCTGGCCTTATCTGTCGAGTCATTCCCGGTTTTAAAGCTAGAGTTCGTAGGATATATCTTCATGCTCAAAAATGGTTTTCGTATATGTATATATATCTCTATATGTATTGTATTTCAACGCGTTGGAGTGGGTTAACCAGCATCTCTCGCTGAACAGATATATTTGGCTTTCAGGCACAGAAGAATAAGTCACTGGAGAGCGCTAGTACTTGGAACGTAGAAGTAGTTAGTCCCCTTTCGGCCTGCGTGCCATATTATGCATTTACATTATTGAGGATATTAGTTAGTTAGCCTATGCACCTGGGTTCTCCAGCTCAGGTGTGGCATAGCACCCCGTACACTTGTATTATGTTTTGGGATTTAATGAGATAATACCTTTATTTTATAAGTTTTAAATGTCTTGAAAATCTGGGGTGTTACAGCGGGGTTGATGAGCGTTCTACTGCTTGTGAAAATATTCTGATCTTAGGGCATGGATAAATATCGGGATCGCCGCCTTGGAGTCAAAGTCATAGATATTATTGACCTCCTTTTTCCATTTGTTTAGCAAATCCTTGAGGCTCTCACCTCTGTCTTGCTTTACTATGCAGAGGTGAGAGAAGGCTTTCTTACGCTGTATGCTACTGGAGAAGTATGTCAGGAAGCTCTTGGACAATTCTCCAAAATTTTGGATCGACCCATCTGGGATGGTGTTGAACCAGTCTTGGGCTGTTCCATCCAATGTGGACAAGAATGTTCGGCACATGATGGCGTCCCCTGCCCCGATCATTACCATAGCAGCCTTGTATCTCGTCATGTGGACACACGGGTCAGTGGCCCCCGTGTACGCTTTGATAGCAGGCAGCCTAAAGTCCCTCGGAAAAGGTATGTCCATTATACTTGGGGAGAATGGTGCTGCCATCCGTACCTCGGGTTCCGGCGACTGCTCCCGTGCCTCCACCCTCCTTGCCTAATTCCTCGATTCTTCTTTGCAGGCTCTCGACCAGGCCGACTCGTCAGGGTTCCGATGCGGGGCCGGCTACCGCTCATCCATGTGTTGGCGTGGAGCTGGCTCATCGACGTGCCGCTCGTCCAAGTGTTGGCGTGGAGCCGGCTCATCGACGTGCCGCTAATTCGAGTGTCGACGTGGAGCTGGTTCATCAACTTGCCGCTCATCTAAGTGTCGACGTGGAGCCGGTTCATCGACGTGCGCTCATCCATGTGTCGGTGTGGAGCCGCCTCATCAACGTGCCGGCGTGGGGTTGGCTCTCGAGACTCGCCCACCTTCTCTGTGGATGATCTCTCTGTTTCTCTATTTTTCGTGTCGGCGAGGGCCTCTGGTAAAGGACCCCTCGCCGTGATCGTAACCTTTACCGTGCAGGCACCCCGTGTCCTAATTGTTCAAGGGCAGAGTGGGAGGGTCCTGGTCGCCGTCTGGCCAGTCCACTTCTTTGGGTGCCCTCCTCTGAACCCCCGTCCTGGTATGACGTCCTGCGTCCCTCGCCGCACGGGTTACGTCCTGTTGTTGCTGGCCTTCCACCCTTCGTGGGACTCTACCTCTATCTCCTGGGGCCCGCAGCGGGGGCACTTTGGCTTTGTAGTCCGCCGCTGCATGAGTTAGTGCCGTCGATGCTTGTCAGATGGCTTCGCGGTCGCCTGGAGGTTCACCGAGGCTTAGTTTGTTCCTCCATTATTGATTTGTTCTTGAAGGTCCCTGGGCGTCCCGTTATTGAGCTGCTCTCGGAGGTCCCCTCCACGATTGTTGGTGAGTTGGCCTCGGAGGTCACCTGAGGCATTGTCATTGTTCAAGTTGGCGGGAACCGTGGGAGCTGCGGACACCATTCTTTCAAGCTTGCCTGTTGAAAGAGAAAATGAGTTGTGTGTGTAGTCTCCTGCTTGAGTATTGGACTCAGGCTCTCAATGAAAGCACCAATACGGTAAATATGTTACCGGAGATATATTATTAGAATAACGGATTGTTGTATTGCTGAGTGTTTCAGTATAGAAAGTACAGTGTCCTAGTACAGAGTATTGAGCGTGTCTCATCAAGCTGAGGGGAGCTTCTACTTATACTAAGCCCAAACGATAACATGGTGGGACATAAATTAGGAGCTGAGGCCTTTAATTCTCTCTCATCAATGGTGGCTTCAATGGTAGCAATAAGTGGCACAAAAGTCACCACCCATTGGTGTTCTGCCCGTTGGAATTCTATCTGTTGGGTTTCCACGTGCCGGGTCGAGTGCTTGTTGATGATCCGGGTCGGGTGCCAGCACCAATATCCTGTCATTACCAAAGCATATTTTGCTACAACTGTTAGTCTTGCAAGGGCGAAATGAACAAAAAATGGAGGAAGGTGGCCATCTTTTACATAGGTTTCATGGCTTTGGGTATCTCTGTCGGCTACTACGCCGCCGTCAGTACCGTCACAATTATTGCGTTATGTTGTTTAACTTTTTATAATTTACTATGGGAATGTGTGTTTTTAGGATATATGGAATATATTTTAAAGGAGAAATTGAAGTAATCCTGAAGGATATATATATATATATACATATAGAGGCGGGTTCAGGTGCGGCAGTGTCTTACGGTGCGGTTATTTCTTACGGTGCGGCAATGGTTGCTGGTAGTTTGGGGCAAACAAATAATACCCGGAGTATTCGGTTGTCGAACCACAGAGAGGTGGTGTACTAATCACTAGCTACAAGGTTACTCATATGAAACTAGTCCGAACAAAACTTGAAGGTTGATTGATTGCATAAAATAACAAGCAGAATAAGTAGCAAGGTTTTGTAGACAATAGAGCAAAATAGGATTCTTGGGATCACAATGTTTAATCACCTAGTGCCAATTAACGTTTGTAATATTTGGTTTGGAATTAAGATTTGTATGGGAATGCAAAGTAGAATCGAATTACTCCCGTAATCTCTATTCCTAGTGAATTTCCACTCCCATGGCTTAAACACCCTATAAAATCAAAGATCAGCATTCAATTATTCCTAATTACTACCATCTCCCGGATGAGCAATAATCTAGAATAAACTTCCCCTAATAAGTTCCCCTTTCCCAAGGACCAACCATTAGGTGCAATCATGTGTGCCCTAATTTATGCCCCAATTCCCATTGGTGACACAAACATGGCTGTGAAGCTAGTAATTTAGGCCTTTAACCACCAACAACAACAGATTAAAACAAGATTGCAACACAAATCATAAAACCAAACATAAATATATTAAGAAATTAACGAACTAGGCACATAGGTTCATAAACAAATTCACCCAAAAATCCCTAAGGAATTTCGCGCGAGCATAGCTAAATTATACATAGCAAATATGAATAAAGGATTACAAATCATCAGAAGAGTACAAGAATTAACCAAGCGATTCTCCCAAATCTCCCTGGCTTCCTCCTTGCTTCCAAAGACGACTTGAGCCTCTCGATTTCTCTCTTTCTTGTCTACAAAGAACTCTCAAAATCTCTCGTGTGTTTAGGGTTGAGGAAGGGGGGGATTTTTATAGTGGGTACAAAGTTGAGATGAAATAGGAATCTTGTACAAAATTGGACTCAAATTATAATTCCTATATTTAAATAAATAAATTGGAAGTATTTCATTATAAAATTGAAGTTGGAATTGGAAATTTGGAATTGAATGGGATTGAAGTTGAATTGCTGCCAACTCCCTTTTTGTCGTAATTAGGCCTGCGACCTCACGCCTCGCTCGACGCGTCAAGCTATGGCTCGACGCGTCGAGACCTGATGGTCTCGATTTCTGATGCTACTGGAAATTTTCGACGCGTCGAGTCTTTGGCTCGACGCGTCGAGTCTACTGGCTCCGAACTCGTCCAAAATTGCTCCAAACTCATCGTTGAACTTCCCTTACTCATAGAATTGACCTTACAATGGTTCAAAAACACTAACAAACACCGTAAAACATTCAAAACAAGTGTGAACCATAATTAAATGATAATAGCAAGGAAAATATGTATTAAATAGGCAAAATTAAAGAACTTAATTACTGTGATGATTCAAAATAACTATAATAACAAGCAAAGATGTGATAACATCACCCCCTCACACTTAAGCTTTTGCTTGTCCTCAAGCAAAACCAAGGAATAAAATCACAAGTCAAAACGTACAAATTACTCATGCTCTTTCTTGCACAACCTTTCAAAACCACCAACCCACTTGCTACAAAACAACAAGCTTCAAGAATCAAATTAGTTTGGCACATAAGAGACCCATTTCCAAGCCAATAACCAAGCACCAAGAATTTAAAGTGTGTGAGGATCAATTGTGTACAAGTACTCAGTTGAGATTATGCAAGACATGGCTCATGAATGAGACCCCATAGGCTTACCTTTCATACTCCCCTAGATCAAATCTAAGAATGCATGCTAAGATCAAATAGGACTTCATTAAGCTTGTAATGGGGCTACGGGTGATGGCTAACAAAGAAGTGGTATGGAAAAATTAATCAAAAAGAGAAAATGTCACAATTTATCTAAACTTTTCAAAATTTGGAAGAGATGAGATAATCATAATTCCAAGGAGCAAATTTCTTTTAAGAACTTAGCAACTCTTTGGTAAAGTGGGGATCCGAACTCAAAAACTTTCAATCTTTTTTTTTTTTTTTTCATTCTTTTCTTTGTCTTTGGACTTCTTTTGGATATAGCAAGATAATTTTAATCCAAACTTTCATGACCTCCACACTTGAACATTTGTAAACACTAGCTGCTTCTTTTTTTGTAGCACAACTCCATAAAACTCTTCTTACAGAAAGATAAGATAAAAGTTTCATTCTCTCAAGGGTGGAAGGTAAATATTTGGCCATGGGTTAAGGGTTATAATAATGGGGTAAATCAAAGAAAAACAATCACAAAGAGGGGATAAGTGCTTTAGCACTTATTTAAACAAACAAAAGGCACAATGGGATACGAAGGATAAAAATATATATATGGACAGGTTTAAAGGCTATGGCTAAACAAAAATGGCCTAAATCACTTCAAAACATGCAAAACGTAGACATCACTTAGGGAGTAATGAGGCAAGTTCTAGCAAAACACCCATGACCGGAATCTCACATAAGCCTTCACTAGCAATGCAAAACACAAGATCAAGGATTAATCCAATTATTAAGTGGTTAACAAAGCTATTGGCAAGGGAATAGATCAAATATGTGTTACACCTCAAATCATCCATCACAAATTGAGATGCAGCAAGCACCACTAAAACAAACCACAAACCAACAAGAGAGAGTAATTGTAACTGCATGCTAAGACAAGTAACTTATTCACCAAAAATAGCCTATGAGTCATCCAAGCAAAAGCAAAAAAATTTTAAAAATTTTAGAAATATCCCCAAATTAATGATTCCTCCCCCTCACACTTAAAACTTTGCATCATCCCTGATGCAAAATAAAAGAAAAGGAGAACAAGAGAAAAGAGAAAACTAAAAAGCAATAAAATAATCACGAACTAGAAAGCACTAAAACGAATCTAGAAAGCAATAAAATTGAACTAGAAAGCAATAAATATGAAATAAATAAAAGATAACATGGGGTGCCTCTCATGAAGCGCTAAGTTTAACGTCGCTAGCTCGACCTAACCTGGTTATGGAGTGCTCATCCTGGTTGATCCGCGAGTTTGATCTCATCACCCCATAGACTCTTCAAATGCAAATACTCATCATGTGTCACCTTGAGAGTAGGGGTCGATGTGCAAAATTGACTTGCATTCAATGATTTTTGGCTCATCAAGAACATTAAATTCCACTTTTTCCTCCCCAAAGTCAAAAATCATGGACCCTTTCCTTGCATCAATCATTGCTCCAATAGTGGCTAGGAAGGGTCTCCCCAAAATGAGTGGAACGTCTAGGTTCCTTCGGACATCTATCACAATAAAATCACAAGGCACAAAATACTTGTCCACACGAACTGGAACATCTTCAAGAATTCCAATAGGCTTTACGATGGATCTATCCGCCATTTTCTAAGGTGAATTGGATTGGTTTTGGTTCTCCCAACCCTAACCCTTGACAAAGCGTAAGAGGCATAACACTCACACTAGCTCCTAAATCACAAAGGGATCCCTTTTAAAGGTCGGCCTCCAATCACACAAGGAATTGTGAACTTCCCCGGATCTCTATGCTTAGGTATATTCCTCCCAATTCCCGGGGTCAACGCTTGATACTCTTGAGCCACAGCTACCATCTCTCGTTCCCCATATTTCTTTTTCTTAGCTAGAATCTCTTTCAAAAATTTTCCATAAGAGGGAACTTGTGAAAGCAAATCAAGTAAGGGAACTGAAACTTTTAAACTCTCAACAATCTCCAAAAACTTTTTCACCTACTTTCTTTTGTTGTTTTCACGATTTTGAGGAAAAGGCAATGGGGGTACATACCTTCTCACAGGTTTCTCTACTTCCTTTTGAACTTGTGGATTATTTTTGCACAGCAATTGGCTCATCTTCTATACCACCAAGTATCTCTTCAATCTTCTCCTCAACTGTCTTTTTAGGAATTGATGCTTTGATTGGAAGGGGTGGCTCTTCAAGTATTTTGCCACTCCTTGTGACAATTGCATTTACATGCTCCCTTGGATTTTCAGGCATAGCTGGCAACTTCCCTGTGACTTTAGTACTTGATATAGAAGGTTGATTTGCTAATTGCCTTTCAACCAGATTTTGGCGAGCTTCCATTTTATCCATCCTTTCTGTCATCTCTAACTGACCTTTAATCAATTTTTCCAACAAAACGTCCGTATTCGATTGTGGTGGGGCCTTTGAAAAGGGAAATTTAGATTGAACTTGAGTACCTTGATAACCCAGAGGACCTCTATTAACAAAGTGTTGAGGGTTTGGCAGCTCCCACTGGGTTGCTCCATGAAAAGCCGGGATGGTTCCTTGAATTATTAGGATGGTAGGTCCCTTGAGGTTGGTAAGACTGTTGATGAGGCCTATTATATCCCAACATATTAACTTGCTCCATAGAGGTTTGGGAATTGAACTCGTCGATACAATCCCCTGAATTGTGATTTTGGCTGGTGATTTGGGCAAGTTTTTGAACCAAGGAACCACATTATCCAACTTTGTTGACAGATCGGCTAATTGCCCCCGCATCATGAATTCCTCCTACAAGCTTTTGTGGAGACCTCTCCGTGTACCAAGTAGATCCATTCATAGCAATTTTCTCCAATAGTTCCTCGGCTTGTGTTGGCTCTAGAATTGTGAACGAACCACCCGAAGAAGCATCCACCAAAATCCTAGAATTATCCAGCAATCCTTCATAGAAAGACATCATCAAATCCCAACTCTGAAATCCATGGTGTGGACATTGCCTCTTCAATTCCTTAAATCTCTCCCAAGACTCAGTGAGGGACTCGGTTGCCAGTTGCTTAAAGTTTTGAATTGCCCTTCTCATCCTTTGAGTTTTGGAGATAGGATAGAACTTCTTCAAAAATTCTCCATGTAATTTGGTCCCAAGTGTCAAAATGGTTATCTGGATGTGAGGATAACCAATCTTCAGCCCTGGTCCTTCAGTGTAAAGGGAAAAAGCCTAAGTCTGACAGCATCTTGAGTGACTCCATTTATCTTGAAAGTACCACAAAGTCGTAGGAACTTGGTGGCGTGAGCATTGGGATCTTCCGTGGGCATCCCTCCAAATCGATCCGCCGGCAGCCATGCTGAGTATGGCCGGATTGATCGCGAAGTTATTGGCCTCCACATTTGGAATATTGATGCTACCATGTTCCTCAACATCCGGAGCAAGGTAGTCAGACATTGATCTCCCTCCAGCTTGGTTTTCTTGTACCTGTGTCATCCTAGTTTGTTTCCTAAGAAACTTGGCTCTTTTCTCAATCTCAAGATTCAAAGGTAATAATCCTTCTTTTCCACGGGATCGTGTATGCATAAAAAGCCAAGTTCTTAGATTCAAAGCAAAATCACACTCAAGAACAAGGAACTTGTTATGGATTAGCAAATAAAATAAATAAATAAATAAATAAAATGAACTAGACTCCTAAAGTAAGACTTTCACTAATGTCAGTACGTAACGCCACCTCCCCGGCAACGGCGCCAATTTGGTTGCTGTAGTTTGGGGCAAACAAATAATACCCGGAGTATTCGGGTTGTCGAACCACAGAGAGGTGGTGTACTAATCACTAGCTACTAGGTTACTCATATGAAACTAGTCCGAACAAAACTTGAAGGTTGATTGATTGCATAAAATAACAAGCAGAATAAGTAGCAAGGTTTTGTAGACAATAGAGCAAAATAGGATTCTTGGGGATCACAATGTTTAATCACCTAGTGCCAAATTAACGTTTGTAATATTTGGTTTGGAATTAAGATTTGTATGGGAATGCAAAGTGGAATCGAATTACTCCCGTAATCTCTATTCCTAGTGAATTTCCACTCCCATGGCTTAAACACCCTATAAAATCAAAGATCAGCATTCAATTATTCCTAATTACTACCATCTCCCGATGAGCAATAATCTAGAATAAACTTCCCCTAATAAGTTCCCCTTTCCCAAGGACCAACCATTAGGTGCAATCGTGTGTGCCCTAATTTTATGCCCCAATTCCCATTGGTGACACAAACATGGCTGTGAGCTAGTAATTTAGGCCTTTAACCACCAACAACAACAGATTAAAACAAGATTGCAACACAATCATAAAACCAAACATAAATATATTAAGAAATTAACGAACTAGGCACATAGGTCATAAACAAATTCACCCAAAAATCCTAAGGAATTTAGCCGAGCATAGCTAAATTATACATAGCAAATATGAATAAAGGATTACAAATCATCAGAAGAGTACAAGAATTAACCAAGCGATTCTCCCAAATCTCCCTGGCTTCCTCCTTGCTTCCAAAGACGACTTGAGCCTCTCGATTTCTCTCTTTCTTGTCTACAAAGAACTCTCAAAATCTCTCGGTGTGTTTAGGGTTGAGGAAGGGGGGGATTTTTATAGTGGGTACAAAGTTGAGATGAAATAGGAATCTTGTACAAAATTGGACTCAAATTATAATTCCTATATTTAAATAAATAAATTGGAAGTATTTCATTATAAAATTGAAGTTGGAATTGGAAATTTGGAATTGAATGGGATTGAAGTTGAATTGCTGCCAACTCCCTTTTTGTCGTAATTAGGCCTGCGACCTCACGCCTCGCTCGACGCGTCAAGCTATGGCTCGACGCGTCGAGACCTGATGGTCTCGATTTCTGATGCTACTGGAAATTTTCAACGCGTCGAGTCTACTGGGCTCCGAACTCGTCCAAAATTGCTCCAAACTCATCCTTGAACTTCCCTTGCTCATAGAATTGACCTACAATGGTTCAAAAACACTAACAAACACCGTAAAACATTCAAAACAAGTGTGAACCATAATTAAATGATAATAGCAAGGAAAATATGTATTAAATAGGCAAAATTAAAGAACTTAATTACTGTGATGATTCAAAATAACTATAATAACAAGCAAAGATGTGATAACATCAGGCAACACCAATAGTTCACCAAATATGCACCATCAACGTTAGGAAATACACCACACAAAACAGAGTAAACAGAGCCCTGCATCACCAAACACACCATTAGGTGTGAGTAAAAACACCATACACTGTTCGGAAATACACCATTGGGGTGGTGGTGTTATATGGTGTGTTTTTTTGAGTCTGTGGTGTATTTTGTGATATTTTATTACATTTCATTGGGGTGTGTTTTTATTACACTGTTGGTGCATATTGTTAACACTGTTGGTGTATTCTGGAATTTGACCGCACCGCCGCACCGTAAGACCCCGCCGCATATGAGCGCTCTTCTATACATATATATATATATATATATATATATATATATATATATATATATATATATATATATATATATATATATATATATATATATATATATATATATTGCCGGCCACTAACATATATTGCTTACACTTAATTGCTAGGTGGGGTGGCCATAGTTTACATCCTGTTGGCTACTATTCTGTCTTCTTCCTTCTCCCCTTCGTCTACTTGGCTCGATGGAATTCTACAAAAATTTCTCGTAGTTACGTTATATTATCCGTGCGTAGAGCGTGCATGCAGGCCAAGTGATCGAGAACACAATCAAGTTAACGACTAATTAAACAAAAAAAAGTTATTTATTATTAAGGAATTGCTTTCAAAATACAAATTTTAACAAATAATTGCACACTCAAAGATTAAAAAAAAAAAAAAAAAAAAAAAAAAAAAAAAAACACTGTTGAGGCATGTTATTTATTTTATTTTATTTTATTTACATAAATGATGATGGATAGTAATTACTCACTATTTATGGCATGTCAATGGTGCATGCCTACACCTGCCACATGCACCACCCACCTTTTCACCGAATTTATGAAATGTTAAATAATTTTAGAATGTAAACAAAACCACGGATTTATGAAATACTAAAATAATTTTAGAATGTCATCAAAACTAATGTTATATATTTAATTAGTATTAAATCTAAACGGTTGAAGCAATCTATATATATATATATATATATA
>NW_017616880.1:0-2500 GCF_001879475.1 Ipomoea nil
CGATGCTGGCCGTCACGGCAGGAACGCCCCCGCGTCGATAGGTACGAAAGGTAACCCTTGAATTCCCATCTCGCCGCTCACATTGGTTGTGAGTCCGTCTCGCCATCGGGTGAGGTGGAGGAAGCCCTCGAGGAGTGGAATCCTCGATCAATGCAATACCATACCTCTTGCGAGGTGGGTCAGCCCCCACGTCCGTCCGGAGCACAATCATCCTCTAACGAACAGCTTACTAGACGGTTGGAAACGGGTCTCGGTAACTCACAACCTACTACGGTATGTTGCAGATTCACGGTTGCTCGATTGACCGACAACCCCGCGCCAACGACGTTTTTTTGCATGTCCGTCTCCCTCAGTGCCCCGCGTCGATAGTTACGAAAGGTAACTACCGAATTTCCATCTCGCCGTACGCATTGGTTGTGAGTCCGTCGCGCCATCGGGTGGAGGAAGACCTCGAGGAGTGGAAAGTCCTCGATCAATACAACACCATACCTCTTGCGAGGTGGGTCAGCCCCAAGTCCGACGCTAAGACAACGCCCGTTGCGCTTGGGCAGATTCGTAGCGAGCGCACAATCATCCTTTAACGGACAGCTTACTAGACGGGTGGACACTGGTGTCGGTAACTTACAAGCCTACTGACGGTATATTGCAGATTCACGGTTGTTTTTTGCCCAACTTGTTCCACGGCCGTTTTTTTGCATGTCCGTCTCGGTCAGATCCGGACGTGTCGTCGAACGAGTGCTGTGGAGGAAGCCCTCGAGGAATGAAAGGCCTCGAGCAATACAATATTTCTATCCTCTTGCGAGGTCGGTCAACCCCCACGCCCGACGACACGTACGCTGCACTGCGCTACGCTGGGCGGGTTCATTGCGAACGCCCGCCCTCCGCCCCTACGGCGCACCGTAATTCGTTAACGAACAGCTTACTAGACGATTGGACACGTGCCTCGGCAACTCACAACCTACTGACGGTATATTGCAGATTCACGTTTGCTCGATTGACCGAATTCACGTGCCAATGATGTTTTTTTGCATGTCCGTCTCCGTCCGGTGCGCCGCCCCGCCTTGCGACTCCGATGGGTCTATGCCGGTCCCCAATAATACGTACGAGCGGCGGGAACACTCGTACGAGGCCTACGGGACGAGGGGGGCCCGTCCCAACACGTTCCGAAAAAAGTCGACCGGCACCTCAACTACCATACCCCCCCTATAGTAGTTAAAAAAAAAAAAACCCCAGTGACAGCAGTAGACACGGTTTGTCCCGTAAATCACACGGTCATTTCGGGTGGTTCCGTGCATTTTTTTTCAAATGTTATTGCATGGTCCTTTAGTTTAGAGCATTTTAACAATGCTTGGTAAATTTCAAAGCGTTTGGATGATTATTTCATTGAAAACGACGATGTCCAAATTTATGCCCAGCTGTCCGCAAAGTTCCTTGTCTGACTTAGCCAAGTACTTGGGATTGTTGGGAATGTGAGAGGAATATATGGCATATCGTTTGCCTCACTAATTAAATAGTACAATAAGCTCTAAAACAAATGTATATGCCATTTTGGCACGAGAACGACGTAAAACGACATAGGCCAAGGCATAACACAGAACCGTCGTAAAAGTACTGGGGTGGCAGGCGGGTAAACCTCTGTTGCGTGATATTTTCCGCATCCGTCCGCAACTGTGCGCAATTTGGGCGCCCTCGTTCCGCATAAGTCCGCAACCTCGGCACCCTCGTTCCGCATAAGTCCGCAACCTCGGCACCCCCGTTCCGCATAAGTCCGCAACTTGGGCACCCTCGTACCGCAACTTTCCGCAACCTCGGCACCCTCGTACCGCAACTTTCCGCAACCTCGGCACCCTCGTACCGCAACTTTCCGCAACCTCAGCACACCCGTACCGCAACTTTCCGCAACCTCGGCACACCCGTTCCGCATAAGTCCGCAACCTCGGCACCCCCGTACCGCAATTTTCCGCAACTTGGGCACTCTCGTACCGCATAAGTCCGCAACTTGGGCACCCTCGTACCGCAACTTTTCCGCAACCTCGGCACCCCCGTACCGCAATTTTCCGCAACCTCGGCCCACCCGTACCGCAACTTTCCGCAACCTCGGCCCACCCGTACCGCAACTTTCCGCAACCTCGGCACCCCCGTACCGCAATTTTCCGCAACGTCGGCCCACCCGTACCGCAATTTTCCGCAACGTCGGCCCACCCGTACCGCAACTTTCCGCAACCTCGGCACCCCCGTACCGCAACTTTCCGCAACCTCGGCACCCCCGTACCGCAACTTTCCGCAACCTCGGCCCACCCGTACCGCAACTTTCCGCAACCTCGGCACACCCGTACCGCAACTTTCCGCAACCTCGGCACACCCGTACCGCAACTTTCCGCAACCTCGGCACACCTCGTACCGCATAAGTCCGCAACCTCGGCACCCTCGTACCGCATAAGTCCGCAACCTCGGCACCCTCGTACCGCATAAGTCCGCAACCTCGGCACCCTCGTACCGC
>NW_017616881.1:0-26203 GCF_001879475.1 Ipomoea nil
TCGTCCTTGAATATCTTGATCACTTGTTTCTTATTCTGAGCTCGAAACACGTACCACACCGGTTATAATCTCGATCGCAACCCCTTATAAAGTTACTCAACTAGGTAACTGTTGAGATTAACCAGCACCAGAAAAATAATAATGGCAGTAAAGAAGACAAGATTTATGTGGTTCGACAATGTGCCTACATCCACGGGAGTGAAAGTATTCTCTTATTATTTGTGATGGTGATCCAGGTGATGAGATACATTCAATATATTTATATGCATATAATCTCCCTTTCACTCCTATTCCTTATATGAGACAAACTCATATTCCTAATCCTTATATGAGACAAACACAACAAATCTCCACCTTGGCGAATATGCTCTCTCGGAGAAAAGATAACTCAACAAATCTCCACCTTGGCGAATATGCCCTTTAGGAGAAAATACTTATCAAACCATCTCCACCTTCGCAAATAAGCCCTTTAGGATGAAAAACTCATCTCATAGTCTCCCTGGAATAGGACCACCATGTTCATCTAACATCTGGAAACACCCAACAAGTCCAAACAATGTTTGAACTTGTCACTAGTAACCGCCTTGGTCAACATGTCTGCTGCATTCTCACTTGTATGAATTTTCTGCAACAAAATCTCACCAGAAACAACCAACTCTCTGACCTTATGAAAACTTACATCAATATGTTTGGTTCTGGCATGGTATACTTGATTTTTAGCTAAGAAAATGGAACTTTGATTGTCACAGTGTAATTGAACTCCATCTTGCTCAATACCCAACTCCTTAATCAAACCTGAAAGCCACAAAGCCTCTTTAGCTGCCTCAGTCACAGCCATGTATTCTGCTTTAGTTGTAGACAAAGCTACAATAGACTGAACTGATGATCTCCAGCAAAACAGGACCACCCCCAAGAGTAAAAACATACCCTGTTGTAGAACGTCTATTATCCATGTCTCCAGCATAATCAGAATCCACATATCCCATGAGTACATGCTCATTCTGTTGACTCCCAAATACAATACAATGCCTCATAGTGCCCCTTAAGTACCAGAGAATCCATTTAACTGCCTCCAATGCTACTTCCCAGGTTTAGCTAACAGCATGAGCCAAATCAGGTCGAGTACAAACCATTGCATACATTAAACAGCCAACTGCACTAGCATAAGGAACCTTTGCCATACTTTCAATCTCACTAACTGTTTGAGGACACTGATTGGATAAGAGTTTAAAATGATTAGCCAAAGGGGTACTAACCGGTTTAGACTTACTCATCCCAAACCTGTCAAGAATTTTCTCTATATAACTCTGTGAGTTAGCCACAACTGTCTTGCACCTCTATCCCTGTGAATTTCCATGCCAAGAATTTTCTGTGCAACTCCTAAGTCTTTCATATCACATTCCTGACCCAACAAAACTTTCAATGCAGTAATATCCTCCATACTCTTAGCAACAATCAACATATCATCCACATACAGTAACAGAAAATAAAAGAACCATCATCAAGGCTTTTAACATAGACACAACAATCATACTCATAACGTGTATAGCCAATTTGAATCATGTAAGCATCGAACCGCTTGTACCACTGCCGTGGAGCCTGTTTCAGCCCATACAAAGACCTCTTGAATCGACAAACCAAGTGCTCACCTCCGGGTTTAACAAACCCTTCAGGTTGCTTCATGTAAATTTGTTCATCTAGATCACCATGTAGAAAAGCAGTTTTCACATCCATTGTTCCAAATGCAAATCCCAAATGGCTACCAAAGCAAGTACTAATCTGATAGAAGTATGTCTAACCAACAGGAGAGAAAACCTCATCATAATCTATCCCCTTCTGTTGAGAAAACCCCTTCGCAACTAACCTAGCCTTAAACCTTTCCCCTTCTTTTTCTGATACTGGTGGCTTCTTCCTATAGACCCACTTGCACCCTATAGCCTTCTTTCCTTGAGGAAGTTGAGCTAACTCCCAAGTATGATTCTGATGTAAAGACTCCATCTCCTCAATCATACCTGCCATCCATTTATCTTTCTCCTGGCTAGAACAGCCTCTTGAAAGGTAACTGAATCATTATTAGAAACAAGAAGTGCAAAAGAAACCATATCCTCAAACCCATACCTACTAGGTGATTTGACATTGGTGCGTCTGTTGGAAAAATTAGCTTAAAATGGCATAAAATGACATATTAAGTGGCTATTTTGTGGTACAATTATCAGTGGGGTCCACTTCCGATTTGGGTCGGGTCAAAGTGGATTCGGATTTTTCGTAGTAAGACGAAGAGATTGATATATTGTACGCTCAAAACGGATAATGGGTGAATGAGATATTGATTCTCAAAGTAGACCCATTTAAGTTGGGAAATGAAGGGAAAATGTAGGACTTTGTCCCACATTGGTTTGGAAACAAGATTTGCCCCCCTTATATACATGAGCTCTTTTCAAGCTTGTAGAATTGTATAGCATAGAGGCTCTCTCGCGCGGGGGGGGG
The DNA here is from genome assembly GCF_001879475.1 of Ipomoea nil. NCBI lineage: Eukaryota > Viridiplantae > Streptophyta > Magnoliopsida > Solanales > Convolvulaceae > Ipomoea > Ipomoea nil. The sequence continues at coordinate 2,488 of NW_017616881.1, forward strand.
GGGGGTGCAAATCAAAATCCAACTAGAGGACATCAAAAAGGCTTGAAATCAACGCACCTGCGGGCACGAATGTCGTCCCGGAAATGGGCTGGCCTTGCGGCTAAGTTATGCCTAACTTCGGTATCATTTCATTTTCCATCTGTTATAGTCACTTGGCTCGGCCAAAACCTGTAGCACGAGAGGTTGTGGTGCACGGTGAACACGAGAGGTGTACTCTCGTGGTGTACCACAGCACGAGAGTGTGAACTCTCGTGCACCCCAACGGTCTGAAACCCGAAAGTGCAGAAGATTAAACTCATCTGTTACGGAATTAATACTGTTTTAATTCCAATTTTAAATTCTGAGTTTAATCCTACTTAGTGGTGACCGTTACAGGTGTTACACAATTGGTTTTAATACCAATTTAATGGCCATGTTGAATGCTATCACTCCAACATCCCTATATAAAGTGAGGTAGAAGCAGTAGCATTTTACACAGTGAGAAACAAAGGAATTCCAGTAACTTTTCATCTCAAAACTTCTGCTTCTACTCTCTTCTTTAGCCAATCTGTGTTCAAGCTTTGCTTTGTTCGACGGGTTCCTTGTTTAGGTGCTTAAACAAGGAATCGTAGCACGTTTTATCCTGGGAAACCTAGGCTACAACGCTCCTAGCACTTGTGGGAGTAGCAAATAAGGTTTTAAGGAAAAGAACTTCGTGTTCGAACTCGTGCTAAACCTTTACCCAAACACTCAACCTTTTCCTTCCCAATTTTCTGTTTTCCCATATAATATTAATCTTTCCGTAGGATTATTATTATTTTGGGATTTTATAACCATATTACCCAACAATCTTAAAACCTTATATCCGTTTCCCGTTGGTTGTTTATCTCTAATTTCCTAGAAGAAATGGAGAATCCAGTTTTGCCAGCTCTCGGGAGGAGAATGTTGTTGAGAACAACAGTGGTGGAATGGCAATAATGTTGCTAATTCCCAGGCTACACCAGTGAACGTTGGTTCACAAGATGGTGGGAGCACTGAGGATATATTCCCATGACTCGGGTACCTACGGTACCCAGTGGTTCGGCCGAAAGACCGGAGAAATTCACCGGTATTGGATCGAATTTCAAGAGGTGGCAGCAAAAGATGCTGTTCTACCTGGCAACTCTCGGCTTGGCGAGATTTTTGACCGAGAAGGTTCCCGAACTAAGGGAACAGGATGCCCAATCCGTGATGGCAGTTGGCTATTGGAAGGATTCGGACTTCCTATGCCGAAACTACATCCTAAATGGATTGTGTGATGCGTTATACGACGTATATCGCAAGATTGGCACAGCGAAAGCGCTGTGGGAAGCTTTGGATCATAAATACCGAAGTGAGGATGCCGGCGCAAAGAAATTTGTGGTTGGGCGATTCCTTGACTTCAAAATGGTTGATTCCAAAACCGTGCTAAGTCAGGTTGAAGATTTACAACTAATCTTTGATGAAATCCGTGACGAAGCATGACGTTGAGTGAAGCCTTCCTAGTGGGATCTGTCATCCACTTGCTGCCTCCAGGGTGAAGGACTTCAAGAACTACCTTAAGCATAAGCGAAAGGAAATGAACCTGGAGGACCTGATCCAGCGACTCCGAATTGAGGAGGGGAACAAGACGAATGATGGAAGAAATTCTGTCACTATTGGTGCTAAAGCCAATGTTGTGGAGCATGCTAAAAACTCCAAGAAGAACAAGAAGGACAAGCAAAAGCTAGGTCCAAAAGGAGGCATTACCAAGAAGAAATTTCATGGAAAATGCTTCAATTGTGGCAAGATTGGCCACAAGTCCTCTGAGTGCAAAGTTCCAAAGAAGAAGAACAAGAGTTCTGAAGCCAACATGGTTGAGGAAAGCAATAGAAGGAGGTCGAGATTAGCCTTTCGGCTATGGTGACCGAGGTGAACCTCGTGGACTCTAACCCACGAGAGTGGTTCATCGACACTGGTGCAACAAGGCACTTGTGTTGCAACGAGAAATGTTCAACACCTTTGAGACCGTTGAGGGCGAGAAGGTTTGGATGGGAAACTCTGCTCAGTCTGCTGTGGAAGGCGTGGGCAAGATGGTTCTGAAGATGACTTCCGGGAAGGAACTGACGTTGAACAACGTGCTGTATGTTCCAGAGCTGAGGAAGAATCTGGTGTCTGGCTCACTGTTGAACAAGCATGGCTTTCGCATGGTGTTCGAGTCAGACAAGGTTGTTTTGTCTAAGTTAGGAATGTTTGTAGGCAAAGGTTATGTAACTGATGGGCTTTTTAAGCTCAATGTAATGCCTATTATCATGAATAAGAGCAAAGTTAATTCCGTTTACTTGCTTGAGTCTTCCAATTTGTGGCATGGTAGACTAGGTCACGTTAATTATAATTCTATACGTAGATTAATTAACATGGACCATATTCCTAATTTTCAAATTAACACAAATAACAAATGTGAAATTTGTGTTGAGGCAAAATTAACGAAAGTACCTTTCAAATCGGTTGAAAGGGAAACTGAACCACTAGAATTAATCCATAGTGATTTGTGCGATTTTAGATCGATACAAACGAGAGGTGGTAATAAATATTTTATCACGTTTATCGACGATAGCACACGTTATTGCTATGTGTATTTGCTTAAAAGCAAAGACGAAGCCTTGGAAAAATTCATTCTTTATAAGAATGAAGTTGAAAACCAACTTAATTGTAAGATTAAGAAAGTTAAAAGCGATCGAGGTGGTGAGTACGAAGCACCTATTGGTGACTTCTGTGCGAGTGTAGGTATAATACACGAGCGTACTGCACCTTACTCACCTCAATCGAACGGTGTTGCCGAGCGAAAGAATCGTACATTGAAAGATATGATGAATGCGATGCTTATAAGTTCGGCCTACCTCAAGACGCGGGGTGAAGCTATTTTGACAAGTAATTACCTTTTGAATAAGGTACCCCACAAGAAGCTCGATAAGACTCCTTATGAGCTGTGGAACGGTAGGAAACCTTCCTACCAGTACCTGAAAGTGTGGGGTGTCTTGCCAAGGTTTTGGTGCCAACACCTAAGAAAGTAAAGATAGGTCCTAAGACAGTGGACTGTATCTTTATTGGCTATGCACATAATAGTAGTGCTTATCGGTACACGAGTCCCATAATCCGGACGTACACGAGAACACGATAATAGAATCAAGGAATGCATCTTTCTTTGAAAATGTATTTCCTTGTAGGTCCAATGAGGGACCGAGTTCGTCAAAACGAACATTTGACGAAGCTATGGATAATGATAGTGGGGAATCCGAGAGAGAACCCGAGCTCGAGCCAAGACGCAGTAGAGGGCGAGAGTTGGAAAATCATTCGGTCCTGATTTCTAACTTACTTGTTGGAGTATGATTCGAGTACTCTAACTTGTTTATTAGAAAATGAACCCGATTTTCTATCTTGTTTGATAGAAAACGAGCCTCGAACGTACGGGAGAAGCCGTGACTTCTACAGAAGGACCAATGTGGAAAGAGGCTATTAAAAGTGAAGTGGATTCTATTTTACAGAATCACACTTGGGAACTTGTTGATCTTCCTCCGGGTAGTAAACCCTTAGGATCCAAGTGGGTCTTTAAAAGGAAGATGAAACCCGATGGTTCCATCGAGAAGTATAAGGCTAGGCTTGTAATCAAGGGTTACAGGCAACGCGAGGGCCTTGATTACTTCGACACGTATTCTCCCGTGACGAGAATAAACTCCATTAGAATGATACTTGCTATAGCCGCGCTGCGGAATTTGGAAGTTCATCAAATGGACGTTAAAACCGCTTTCCTAAATGGCGAACTAGATGAGGAAATCTATATGGAACAACCGAAGGGTTCGTGGTTCCGGGCCAAGAAAGGAAAGTGTGTAAGTTGGTTAAATCGCTATATGGTTTAAAACAAGCGCCTAAGCAATGGCACGAGAAGTTTGACCATGCGATGTTAACTAATGGGTTTAAAATAAACGAAAGTGACAAATGTGTCTACGTTAAGGAAACGATAGACGGTTATGTCATTCTTTGTTTATACGTAGATGACATGCTCATCGTTGGTAGTAACGATCGAATGATCAAGTCTACCAAAAACATGTTAAATACGAGATTTGACATGAAGGATATGGGTTTGGCTGATTTAATCCTCGAGATTAGAATCATTTAGAAGACCTGATGGTCTGGTGTTAAGCCAATCACATTATATTGATAAAATCCTTGAAAAATTTAACAAGGATAATCATCAAGGGACTAGGACGCCATTAGATGAAGCGTTCATCTAACCAAAACCACGGAGAGTGTATTTCTCAAGTAGAATATGCTCGGGTTATTGGTAGTTTGATGTATCTAATGAGCTGTACTAGGCCGGATATTGCCTTTGCGGTTAGTAAACTCAGTAGATATACGAGTAACCCCGGTGCCATGCACTGGACGGCAATAGTGAAGGTTCTGAGATACTTAAGGTATACTCGAGACCTTGGACTGCACTATGGGAGATATCCTGCTGTACTTGAAGGGTATAGCGACGCTAGCTGGATATCCGATATTAAGGACTCCAAGTCCACAAGTGCTACGTGTTTACACTAGCCGTTGCATGGAAATCCTCTAAACAGACCGTGATAGCTAGATCCACGATGGAATCTGAGCTGATAGCCTTGGACAAATGTTGTGAAGAGGCTGAATGGCTACGCCATTTTTTAGAGGATATTCCTAATTGGGAAAGACCTATACCTCCAATGTGTGTGCATTGCGATAGTCAAGCTGCAATTGGACGAGTACAGAATCATATGTATAATGGTAAGTCTAGACATGTGCGTCGTAGACATAATACCATTAGACAACTTCTCACAACTGGTGTTGTCTCGATTGACTACGTAAAGTCAGAAGACAATATAGCGGATCCGCTAACCAAAGGGTTATGTAGAGTAGCTGTGGAGAAGTTGAGACGAGGAATGGGTCTAAAGCCCTTGGTATAAAGTTCTATAGTGGACACCCAACCTAGCTGGCACCTAGGTTCAATGGGACAACTAAATTATGGAATGGAGCGTGTCACTGTGGGGTCTCGGATCCCCTACCACTCCTCGTTAGAAACAGTGGCTCCCACACAAGGTTAGCATGTTAAATGCTTTAGTGATTCGAATGTCGGTTGACATATGTGAGTATGCGGGATACTCGGAAAGAATCACCTATGTGAGAGAGAAGTGAGGGTCGCTTCAAAGGAGAATTGACGGGCACAATTCTTCACAAACTCTTGCAGAACCAGGAATGGTGACCCACGAACAAAATGGGCACAATCATGAGAACAAAGCATGGTTGGAGGTTCCTGTGTGAGATATGTCATCGTCTACACAAACGGCAGTCGGTTCAAAGACATCGCGTTCTACCGTACAGTCAGTAGAGTAAATATATCTTCACGAGGGAAGGTTCAAAGGGTGTGACCCTACCTATCCTATGCAGGGATCGACCGTTGAACACAGTTGTTTCCATTTTAAAACTACCCCGAAAATCAATTTTCATTCATGTGGGGGATTGTTGGAAATATTAGCTTAAAATGGCATAAAATGGCATATTAAGTGGCTATTTTGTGGTACAATTATCAGTGGGGTCCACTTCCGATTTGGTCGGGTCAAAGTGTATTCGGATTCTTCGTAGTAAGACGAAGAGATTGATATATTGTACGCTCAAAACGGATAATGGGTGAATGAGATATTGATTCTCAAAGTAGACCCATTTAAGTTGGGAAATGAAGGGAAAATGTAGGACTTTGTCCCACATTGGTTTGGAAACAAGATTTGCCCCCTTATATACATGAGCTCTTTTCAAGCTTGTAGAATTGTATAGCATAGAGGAGCAAATCAAAATCCAACTAGAGGGGCTTGAAATAAACGAAGAAATCGCCTAACTTCGGCTCAGGAGGCTAAAGAGCGTTGAAATTAGAACTCTCGCGTGTCGGTCTTGCAACTCATCTGTTACGGGCCTGAGAGTGGTGATACTGGGGGCCGCCTAGAAGCAGTAGCATTTTTGAATTCCAGGTAGCCAAAATAGGTGCTTAAATAAGGAATCGTAGCACGTTTTATCCACCTAGGCTACAACGGCAGAAGCAGTTCGAAGGAATCTTTCCTTGGGCAGTTAATCTTCTGAACTTGCTACCTGCAAAAATCTAACTGCTCACTTACACGATCCATATCCACTTCTACTTGCTAGTAGTGTAAACATGAAATTCTCATCAAAATCTCTGTTTTGTTGTCGCACGGATCTAACTTTGATCTCTCATCACCCATAGCTAGGCGTAAGTGATCAAAACTTACAGGCTCAGGAACCTTCAAGTGATGTCCGTGGTGATCTATTGATCGCCATGTTCACTGCTTCTACTTCCAACATTCAATCTGAGACACCTTGCTCTCTCAGCAATGGTTCTATTCAGCCGCTCAGCAACACCATTCTGTTGTGGTGTCTTACGCACTGTATAGTGCCTTTGAATTCCATGTTCTGCACAGAATTTCTGAAATTCTTTCTTAGTATATTCTGTCCCGTTGTCAGACCTCAGGTACTTGATTTTTCTTCCAGTCTAGTTCTCAACCTCAGCTTTCCACAACTTAAATTTCTCAAACACTTCAGATTTATGTTTCAAGAAATACACCCAGACTTTCCTAGAAAAATCGTCAATAAATGTAACATAATATCGAGAGCCACCCATTGAAGGTTCCGTGGTAGGTCCCCAAACATCAGAGTGCACATAATCTAGAATCCCTTTAGTTTTATGCAGCCCATTAGAAAAATGACTCTAGTCTGTTTCCCAAGGACACAGAACTCTCAGAAATCTAGCTTACAACATTTAACTCCTTTTAACAGATTCCTTTTGTGCAAATCAGACAAACCACGTTCACCAAGGTGACCCAAATGTAAATGCCACAACCTAGTAGTATCATCACTAGACTCAACAGAATGTGCTCCACCTACAACAGTACTACCCAACAACCTATAAATGTTCCCTGTGGTCCTTTTACCTTTCATCACAGTTAAAGCACCCTTACTAATTTTAATGGTTTCCTTATCACTCTCAGACTTATGAATAAAACCATTACCCAAAACACATATGCAATCATCTAAGATTAACACATATAATCAGATATGAAAGCATACATATCAAATGATATTATAAGGGTACAAAACAATCATAAGGAAGTTGGAAGCTTGTCAAATAAAATAGATCTTCAGGATCTCCCAAAAATCCTTATCCTCAACTTTACATTAGTTCACTCACTGGTTTGGGAATTGCTTCATGCAAATTTACATGATATAATTCACTCCCTCATTTGCTTCGGACAAACTGATATGAAATAATTTATTCCTTCGTTTGCTTCAGGCAAATTGATATGATATAATTCATTCTCTCATTTGTTTCGGGCAAACTGATATGATATAATTCGCTTCTATCTTCCAAACCAATAACATCTAAATTAATCATATCATGTATGGCATTAGTCAAAGATCATTCTTATAAAGGAGTATACCACTCTTTAAACAGCACAGAATTGCACTAAGCCATAGTCGGAGAGGGATTTGTCTTGTTGACATCTTAAATTTAGTCAAAAGATGATTATCATAATTTGTTGATAATAGCAATCCTTTCAGGATTGATATAGATTTATGGAACAAATAATATTCAACTTTGAATTAGCATCCAGTCAATTACATACGAGAGTCATGATTGTATGCATGAGAAAAACTTCCATAAATAAGCATGCAAACTAAAAGAAGTAACTCCAAGAAGTAAACTTCCTCCCCAGAAAATAAAGTCCGGGAAGTAAATATCATTCGAAAATTAAAATTTCAAAAAGTAAGATTAGAAAGTTAAGCTTAGAGGGCAAGTTTAGAGAAGTAAACTTTATGAATAGTCCCTTCAAGTAGTAAAAATAGCAAGGAAAATATGCAAAGTAAAATCACTTTGCATTCATCATAATTTGCATCCAAAAATAACTTTGCACTCAAAGACACTTTTGGAGTATATATACTTCTCGGCCACGCAATAAATACTGCGGCCATGAATTAACTTTTCGGGTGCTTCAGGGATAAACTAACTTCTCGGATGCTTCAAGCTTGAGCTAACTTCTCAGATGCTTCAAGCATGAGCTAACTTCTCGGATGCTTCATGCTTCTAGCATGGACTAACTTTTTCAGCCATGAATATATTTTCATGAATTACTCAAACATTATCATGACACCAATCATTCTTCATTAATACCTCATCATTTCATTATCATCATTTATCGCGGTATTTTCTTCAGGCAAATTACCTAGAATCATCAAGATGAGGCGCATTCTTCGATGACCAAATGCTTTGGTGTGCAACACGTAGGGATCAATGCCCTTCAAACCCACATTGTTAGCAAACCTGCTTCTGGCTAGGATCTTGCCTCGATGAGTTTGGTCGTCCTTGAATATCTTGATCACTTTGTTTCTTATTCTGAGCTCGAAACTCATACCACACCGGTTATAATCTTGATCGCAACCCCTTATAAAGTTACTCAACTGGGTAACATTATGTGCTTCAGGCACCTGTGCAAAATCAACCAGACATGCATTTTGATTATTCATCAACAACTCGTTATCTTTCTTAGCCACAATGAGTGCTAAAATCAGCTTAGGATGCTTCTCATAATTTGTTGTCTTGTACTACTACTGGAGTACAAATTACTCGCATGAAAAGTTGGCAATATCTTTCTAATTAAATATTTCTCTTGAAACTTCTTGTTTCCAGAATTTTAATTGTGAGGCTTTTTTATGCAGAGTTGAATTATAGTCAATTACTGACTTATAATCTTAAAACTTAAGATTAATCTAGTCAAATTGTGTCTGAGGAAGGACAATAGATGACTACTAGTCAAAATGGTCCTTCAGGGACTTCCACAACGCAATAGGAACTTTTTCAATCAAATACTCATTTTTAAGATCGTAGTTCAAGTAGTGACGTATGAAAATGGGAGCTTGTGCCTTCAGGGCATCGGTGCTCTGTGACTTAGTTACAAAAGTTTGGCTCAATTCCTTAGATGCCAAAGATATTTCAATATCCAAAGCCCAAGTGAAATAATTGCAATCAACATGAGCGAACTCAATAAATTCACATTTTTCAATGAAAGGCATGATATATAAGATCATCATTTGATGCAACTTTAGGAAGCAATGTGACACTTGTGGAAAAACCATTATTTTGAATACATGTTCAAGCCATGGATGAAGAAATATCTTTTACATAAATATGCATATATTAGCATTCTAATACAAACACAGCAATCGATGCAAACATATAATCGATTATGCATTCGATATCCATAGTCATAAAACATACATGGATACATATACATACAATTTGGCATATAACTACATATATTTACCATTTCAAAGAATCATGGATTATGGGTTCATATAGAGCCTAACTCATATACAAGAATTGAGAGAATAAATAAAGATAATATGTATTTACAAATTCATGTATTTACCCAAATTCTTAACAATGTCTTGATGAGGGGTTCACCACTCAAAAGTTGTTAACAAACAAGAAGAATAATCACTCATTTTATAGAAACAATAATTGAAGGTTCCAAACCAAACTCATAGCCATATATACACATAATATTTATATATAAACAATGACATATGAAAAAGAAAAAACAAAATGCACAGGAAAATGAACCAATATTACCGCTCACCGGAGATTACAATAGAGACTCGTGCTGATAACGTGTTGTAATTCGGCCTATCAACTCGTTGGTTCTCGCGTGATGTTTGCACGGTAATGCTTGGAGATTGTATGTATATGAGTATATAGAATAGATAAGTAAAAGGGGAGGAAGAACACAATGTATAGAACACAATCACATGAGACCATCTTTTCATTAAGCCTTCACCCTCAATTTATAGGGATGATTACAACATTTCACATCCTTTAACATAAGTAATGAAATAGGTAAAGGCTAACAAAAGGTCACAAGTTTAATTGCCATAATAATAAAATATTTATAACATTTTCAAAGTAATTATATAATAATCGACAACAACAAATTCAATATCTTTCTTTATGTAAGAATCAAATATTATATTCTATGGCAAAAGAAAACTATAACTATTTAACTCTTTGAATTTAATGGGGCAAAGATAGGGCAAATCCGACTAGGTCCACTTTGCATTGTGAACCCTTATTTAAAATGACATTCATATTTGTTCCTAATTAACATATAACGAATTATGTATCTAATCAGTAAATTAATTGAAGACACATAGTTTATTAATTATATACACATAATATGTTAACTACATATACATAATAGGTTAATTGTAGGCACATAATATGTTAACTACACATTATGTGCATGCAGTTAATATAATATGCGTCTTTAATTCATTATTTACAGAGTAATTTATTAACTGAAAGCACATATTAATTAACAGTAGACACATCAGTTTGAAATAAAGGTTTACCTTAGCTTGGATCCTTGGCCATGGTATATCAATTGTTGAATTAGTTAACTGCTTAAGAGCAACCACATGATGAGTCTAGGTTTTTTGGTGTGAAAGAGAATGAGTAGGGAAGAGGAAAAATATAGAAAAAAAAAAAAAGATGAAAGAGTTCCTTCCACTCAACCACACCCCAAATTTACTAATTAATGATATAGATGGGCAAGATTGGACATGTCTTATATGTCATATACATTCATGGAGGGGCAAATTTCACCGTGAATTGCCCCAGATGACATGACTAACGTACAATAATGATACACGCGTTCATGAAATACACGCCCTTAATATTCATATACAATGGATCTATTGATAGTATATTACTAACACAATAATAATTATGCTACTAATATTATACTAATAATTAACTATACAAGGTAATGATCTTTTATTCTAATATACATAATTTCCTTCTACTAATATGTGATCAATTCTCATCTAATATTACCTCCAAATTGATTATTTCATTTTAGACTTCCACCTAATTGAGCGACCAATTATTTATTTCTTTTTGTGTATCACTCTCCACCCATTAAAAAAATATCTTGACCTCAAGTTGTAAAGAGTGATAAAATAGGACCATATTTGTGCGCGGAAGTTCATGCCACCCCGGTAGGCGGTGGATTCCTGGAACATGTTAAATTTTGGAAGATTAATCTTCAAAACAAATTGATGCCCAGAAACAGGGGGATCAAATTGCTCAATTCCCATTAATGGTGAAGCAATATTAGAGAGCAGAAAATATGTAAATTCCACCTATGTAAAATTGTGTTCCAAATGAGAGACATGGTAAAGGCAGCAAATACAATACTTGACACAATGAAAATTCCTAAAATCCTTACTTCTCCTTCAATTTTAATAGCAGCATCGCATTGTTCAGTAATCAGCTTCCCATTCAGCAACTTATCAAAACAATGCAATGATTTAGGGGATTTCGAACAAATTAAGATTCTACCCATTGTTGAGTAGCCGAATGATTTTGTGAGGAGATATTAATAGCAATGTAAAATAGAGATCAATGAAACTTTTAAAGAAATTTTTTTTTTCATTTTTTCCTTTCCTCAAATAATGACTCTATAAGTTTCTTTCGTCGCCAAAAAAATAAATAAAAAATCAGTGTATCCAATAGTTAAAGCTAGGACAAAAAAACGAAACTAGTAGTGTCAAAAAAATAAATATTTGCAACTAAATATAAATTTAAAAATCATTTCTATATATGAACCTTAAAAAAGAATCATATAATACTCCAATAGCGATATTATGTAATATAATATTAACCAAATGGCACCTAAATATAATATATCACCACTCTAATAAAAACATTCCATACAGATCCGAACACATGAACTAATGCATTGCAGAACATATATGGCAAATGAAGTATTTTCTGGTATTTTCTGGCAATTTGACCAAATGGACCAAAATTGATACAAATTGAATAGTTAGGGTACTAAATTGTTAGTTTTTAAAGTCGTGGATTGAAATTAATAACACCACAATAGTCGCAGGACCAAAAGTGTAATTTACTCTTATGTGTCTTGAATTCATTATTTACAGAGTAATTTATTAACTGAAAGCACATATTATATTAACAGTAGACACATCAGTTTTAAATAAAGGTTTACCTTGGACCCTTGGCCATGGTATATCAATTTTTGAATTAGTTAACCGCTTAAGAGCAACCACATGATGAGTCTAGGTTTTTTGGTGTGAAAGAGAATGAGCAGGGAAGTTGAAAAATATAAGAAAAAAAAATGATGAATAAGTTCCTTCCACTCAACCACACTCCAAATTTACTAATTAGTGATATAGATGGGCAAGATTGGACATGTCTTATATGTCATATACATTCATGGAGGGGCAAATTTCACTGTGAATTGCCCTGGATGACATGACTACGTACAGTAATGATACACGCGTTGCTCAACAAATTTTTTAGAATGTTTAGACCACAAATAGTACCGTAACGAGTAGGAAACTTTTCGAGCATGATTCTAGTGTTAAAAAATATAAATATTTACAACTAAATATAAATTTAAAATCATTTTATATATGAACCTTAAAAAATCATATAATACTCCAATAGCGATATTATGTAATATAATATTAACCAAATGGCACCTAAATATAATATCACCACTGTAATAAAAACATTCCATACGGAACACATGAACTAATGCAGAACATATATGGCAAATGAAGTATTTTGTGGTATATGTTCAGAATATCTATAGAATTGATATGATCCTCGAAAGTATAGAAAGATAACAGAATTCCGAATATCTATAGAATTGATCCTCGAAAGATAACACCAAGATATTAATAGCAATGTAAAATAGAGATTAATGAAACTTTTAAAGAATTTTTTTTTTCATTCTTTCCTTTCCTCAAATAATGACTCTATAAGTTTCTTTCAGTCACCAAAAAACAAAATCAAAAAAATCAGTGCATCCAATAGTTAAAACTAGACAAAAAAAAAAAAAAAAATAAAATAAAATAAGAAACTAGTATTGTCAAAAAATATAAATATTTGCAACTAAATATAAATTTAAAAATCATTTCTATATATGAACCTTAAAAAAATCATATAATACTCCACTCCAATAGCGATATTATAATAATAATATAATATTAACCAAATGGCACCTAAATATAATATCACCAATCAAATAAAAACATTCCATACGGAACACATGAACTAATGCAGAACATATATGGCAAATGAAGTATTTTCTGGTAAATGTTCAGAATATGAATAGAATTGATATGATCCTCGAAAGTATAGAAGGATAACAGAATTCAGAATATGTATAGAATTGATCTTCGAAAGATCGATAACACCAAAATATTATTTCAGTCTTGAGTACTCAAATCCATGTTGTAAAGAAAATGTAAAATAGAGATCAGTGAAACTTTTAAAGAAATTTTTTTTTCATTTTTTCCTTTCCTCAAATAATGACTCTATAAGTTTCTTTCGTCGCCAAAAAAAAATAAAAAATCAGTGTATCCAATAGTAAAGCTAGGACAAAAAAACGAAACTTGTTGTGTCAAAAAATATAAATATTTGCAACTAAATATAAATTTAAAAATCATTTCTATATATGAACCTTAAAAAAAATCATATAATACTTCAATAGCGATATTATGTAATATAATATTAACCAAATGGCACCTAAATATAATATATCACCACTCTAATAAAAACATTCCATACAGATCGGAACACATGAACTAATGCATGGCAGAACATATATGGCAAATGAAGTATTTTCTGGTATTTTCTGGCAATTTGACCAAATGGACCAAAATTGATACAAATTGAATAATTAGGGTACTAAATTATTAGTTTTTAAAGTCGTGGATTGAAATTAATAAAACCACAATAGTCGCAGGACCAAAAGTGTAATTTACTCTTATGTGTCTTCAATTCATTATTTACAGAGTAATTTATTAACTGAAAGCACATATTATATTAACAGTAGACACATCAGTTTTAAATAAATTAAAGGTTTACCTTGGACCCTTGGCCATGGTATATCAATTTTTGAATTAGTTAACCGCTTAAGAGCAACCACATGATGAGTCTAGGTTTTTTGGTGTGAAAGAGAATGAGTAGGGAAGAGGAAAAATATAAGAAAAAAAAAAAAAGGATGAATGAGTTCCTTCCACTCAACCACACCCCAAATTTACTAATTAGTGATATAGATGGGCAAGATTGGACATGTCTTATATGTCATATACATTCATGGAGGGGCAAATTTCACTGTGAATTGCCCTGGATGACATGACTACGTACAGTAATGATACACGCGTTGCTCAACAAATTTTTTAGAATGTTTAGACCACAAATAGTACCGAGTAGGAAACTTTTCGAGCATGATTCTAGTGTTAAAAAATATAAATATTTGCAACTAAATATAAATTTAAAATCATTTCTATATATGAACCTTAAAAAATCATATAATACTCCAATAGCGATATTATGTAATATTATATTAACCAAATGGCACCCAAATATAATATCGCCACTGTAATAAAAACATTCCATACGGAACACATGAACTAATGCAAAACATATATGGCAAATGAAGTATTTTGTGGTATATGTTCAGAATATCTATAGAATTGATATGATCCTCGAAAGTATAGAAAGATAACAGAATTCAGAATATCTATAGAATTGATCCTCGAAAGATAACACCAAGATATTAATAGCAATGTAAAATAGAGATCAATGAAACTTTTAAAGAATTTTTTTTTTCATTCTTTCCTTTCCTCAAATAATGACTCTATAAGTTTCTTTCAGTCACCAAAAAACAAAATCAAAAAAATCAGTGCATCCAATAGTTAAAACTAGACAAAAAAAAAATAAAATAAAATAAAATAAGAAACTAGTATTGTCAAAAAATATAAATATTTGCAACTAAATATAAATTTAAAAATCATTTCTATATATGAACCTTAAAAAAATCATATAATACTCCACTCCAATAGCGATATTATAATAATAATATAATATTAACCAAATGGCACCTAAATATAATATCACCAATCAAATAAAAACATTCCATACGGAACACATGAACTAATGCAGAACATATATGGCAAATGAAGTATTTTCTGGTAAATGTTCAGAATATGTATAGAATTGATATGATCCTCGAAAGTATAGAAAGATAACAAAATTCAGAATATGCATAGAATTGTTCTTCGAAAGATCTATAACACCAAAATATTATTTCAGTCTTGAGTACTCAAATCCAAGTTGTAGAGAAAATGTGATATTAAGGGAAATGTAAAACAATAGATTGCAATTGTATTCCCTTAGCTTCGCAACATAAATTGCAGCAGCCAGCAGAGCAGCTACAAAAGACAATACCAAAACTATATTAAAAGCAGATCAGACAAATGTAATTGTTTCTAAAATAAGTTTGTAATATGTATAAGAGAAGAGAAGAAAAGAAGGATCGCGAATTATTCAAACAGTTTGAAGCAATAAGTAAAACAATTCTATCAATCAATATACTGAAGCTGTCAAAGGAATGAATCAAATTGATCTGATCAAATTGGAAAATTTTTATAAGGAGAATATGGAAAGGTAAAGGAATAAAGGGAAAATAATAATGTCAAAACTATACACTATATATATATAGAGAGAGAGAGTAAAGCCTAGCTCCAAGATACACTTAGAGACTTAATGAAAGGCTAATTTAAGGGAGCAACTCTTTGAATATTCACATAACTTATTTGAGAAATCCCGGCCTCATACAAAATTATTATATTCCGCCAAAGTAGTAAAAAAGAGGAAATACGACACATGATCAAGTTTAAACAAAATTAGTGACGTGCAATAAAAGGACAAAATTAAAGTCTACCTCCAAGTGGCAACTTAATTTAATTTGGGATCCAGTGAACATAAAGTTAACTATATATGAAGTTTGTTAATGATGTATATATAGAAAATAATGGATCGGAATTACAAAATATTGTATTCAACCTAACCTAGCTAGCAATATAAAGTTGAGTATGAAGTTTAATAAAATAATACAAATACAAAAGAACCAGAGGATTGGATATAAGAATGTATGTCTCTCCATCTAAGTTATGCTAAGGGACATATATTAAACACTTAAATTAAAGGATCAATCGGACCTCATCTAATTAATTTTCACATAAAATTAAAGCAAGCCTCCTTTGCTTTGCTTCTAGAACCTTATTCCAAAAACACTTTAACTCCTCCTGATAGGATAGTGCCTAATTAAGCAATATAATGGTTAGTGTGGGATATGACATTGGACTCACTAATTTTACTCCAAAATGGAATGGAAGCTAAGCATGCAGATGCAGTGAAATAAATAAGTTTCAAGTCACATTTCAAATTAACACTCCTTTCCATCTCCACATTTTATTCAATTTGTTTATCCATATATGCATCACATGATTTTACTTAATCGACATTATTAGCTAGGCATTTATATATTTAAGTTTACATTCCAATTTCGATCAGTTTTTCTATCTGTCCATATATAAACATATTGTATAACACATAAACCACAATCATCACTTTGTCCAATCCAGTCATCAACAAACCAAAAGATGAAAAGAACGTCAGAAAATATTGAATCGGAGAGAAATAAATTAAAGATGAATCGGAGAGAAATGGCCGGCGTTGCTACCTCGGCGGAGCTGCCGTTAACCTCCCTAAGAACAACTTTGTCGAGGTCATTCATACCCTTACACACCTCCATCATATCACACAGTAAGTCTCTTACTTTCTGCTCCTCTCTTAATAAGCACACCACCTTATGCGATATCTCTCGTTTCGTTGGGGGATAACGGAATCTTTTCCTTTAATTTTTATTTTTAGTAGTGCACAGAGGGTAGTGGCGTACCCTCATGCAGTGTACGGAGGCAGCTGGCAGTATGAGCAACGGATCATGCACTCTCTTTCATCTGACGTGGCCCCCAATCGAATATAGGCCTGCATGGATTTTGTGTATGCTCAAGGAGACCCGTTTGTCACAACTTTCAAACAAAAAAATATATATATTAGTAAGGTTGTCCATTAATTTCAGTATTAGAAATTATATATACTTCATTACTTTGACAATGTGTTTTTTTTTTTTTTTTTTTTGTTAGACCACGAAATATCCTGAGCAGGTCCTAACATTCAATTGTTATACCGTGCACCAAGGCACGTACACATAGCAGTGTGCGCCCCATCCCTCCCAAAATGACGTTATTTTGTTAAGTTGTGTGGGTAATTAACGTGACAAAAATTTATGTGTATTCAGTTATAAAATTCTGTGTTTACAAGTATAAAATTATGTAAATTTGAAACAGGAGATTTTTATCCTTTTAAAAAAGATTATGTATTTTCAGGTATAAAATTATGTGTTTTCAGTTATAAAATTCTGTGTTTACATGTATAAAATTATGTAAATTTGAAACAGGGGATTTTTATTTTAAAAAAAGATTATGTATTTTCAGGTATAAAATACTGTGTTTTCAGGTATAAAATTATGTACATTCGAAAAAAGGTACAAAACGACGTCGTTTTGGGCCAGGGCTCACAATGCATTGTGCACCATGGTGCACAGTATAATTTGCCCAATTTATATCGTGCACCGAGGCGCGCATTGCATTTTGCGCCCTGGTGCAAACCGACGTCGTTTTGGAATTTTTATTTTTTTTTCGGAAATCTGCTTCCTGTGTGGATTGTTAATTTTCTTTTTAAAAAATCTCATGTTTCAAAAATGTACATAATTGTATACTAGAATGCACATAATTGTATAACAAAATACACATACATTTTTTGAAAAGATAATACACATAATCTAACATAATACATAATACACATAAACTCTTAACATAATACACATAAATCCCTTGTTTCGGATGTACATAATTGTATAAAAACAAAAATGTACATAATTGTATAAAAAAAATGTACATAATTATATAAACAAATGTACATAATTATATACCATAATGTACATAATCGCAGCAACTTTCAACACAACTTAACAAAACGACGTCGTTTTGGGAGCCGCGCATATAATGCTGTATGCGCTATGTTGCTGGGTATAACGATTGCACACTAACCAAGCTGATTAACATAAATATCAATATAATTTTAAATTTTAAATATGAATATGATTAGTATAGGTACACTACTGATTTGTAACTTTGGAAGGGATCGAGGCAAGCCCCTAAATTTATTACTAAAATGGTCCGTCGACTATTGTGAAAATTACCAATTTGGTTCTTGACAATTTTTCGTGCCCAATTAACTTTGAAAATGTTAACCAATTTAGTCCTTTTTTATTTTGCCGTTAGACATTCGTTAACTCGGGACCAAATTAGTAATTTTGTTATTGTCAATGGAACATTTCGGTCATCACAAGCACCATTTTTTCCAAAAATTAATTACTGAGTGAGACTTTGAAATCAATATATTGTACGCTCAAAACGGATAATGAGAAATTGATTTTTTAAGTAGACCCGCTTTTGTCCCCATTGATTTGGGAAGTAGATTTGCAGCACCATATATACAAGACTCTTTTAGAAAGAGTTTAAATTGTATAGCGTTCGTAGACGTTGTCTCTCGCACGCCATCGTGGGCATGAATGCCATCCATCCAGAAACATTAATTTTGATCTATGAGTCGGCGGATAGTTAGCTAGCTTTCGAAACTTCAAAATCCTTTCTTGAAAGAACACTAAAGTTGTAATCCATTTATCTTTGGAGACTCTAAAGTTGTAATCCATTTATCTTGGAGACTAACGCTATAACGCTCGTAGCACTCTCAGGGTAGCGAGTTGGTTTTAAGGAGAGTGTGTGATACACACGACTTGAATTTCTTCTCCTTCTCATTCTTTTGATTTACTAGTGCGTTTATACTATCTAAAATTGGAAACCCTCTTTTCGTTTTTATTTATTTTGCATAAATAAATTCGAACCCTTCGGTTTGTACCAAATTTTGCGATTCGAATTATTTTAGCTAAAATTATAAATCCCTGTTTTTGTTGATATATATATTATTTATTTAAATTTATGGACTTACTTCCACCTACAGTCGTAACTAAGGTGAAATTAAAGGATCATATCGTCTAGGATTTGTGTAGCCTATGAATATATATATATATATATATATATATATATATATATATATATATATATATATATATATACATAAACTCATTTTAAAAGGAAAATAATTTTTTTTGTAAGTATAAACAAAATCCTCCTACTTCATTTTTTCGCCAAACTTTTGTAGTAAAGTTTATTTGGTTAATAAATGTTAAATGGAAATTAATTAAAATTTATTAATTGGTAATATTGCATAATTGGTAATAATATGTATGGTATATATTCTATAATATAATTGATAATATTATTGTTTAAGTATAATAAACCCTATGTAATAATGTAATATTAAAATAAAATTACAATAATAATGTTGGTCCTGGTAGGGTCGAAAGAGAGTATAGAGGGGCGGGAGGGGGGTGGTGAATAGACTCTGCTCGAATTTTGAAATTAATTCCTTTTTCGGAAGTTATACGCAGCGGAAAAAATGTATGTTTGTTTTAGATTAAACTTTGCACAATTTAGTTACGAAAAAACTTAGGGTTTGGCAGTATCAATGCAATGTCAAATAGATAGGTAAACGAAAGTAAGGAGAGAGAGAGAGAGATTTTTATAGTGGTTGCTATTAACAAAGTCTACTCCACTCTTCTTCCACAACTCGTATAAGGTTTGCTCTTACTCCTAGTACAAACTAAACAAGCTAGCTTCCTTGATCACTAAGCGGACAACTAATTGTATAGGTTTTTCAAATCCTCGAGTTTACTCCGCCTCTATCAACGTCGTCTTCAGAGTTGAGGGTTGGAAAGTATTGATGATGTTTTCCAACGTGTGAAACCTTGACTTGATAAGCTTGAATCTTCGATTATAAAATGCAAGCCTTCCTTGTGTTGTGAGAGGTTGAAGTCTAGATAAACTCTTAAAAATAACCTTCACAACAACACACTGGTTTGAAAGCTTTTTGGATAGCACTTGTTAACAAAGCTTTTGTAGATGAAGATTGAGTGAAAACCAGCATCTTCTTCAGTTGTGAAGAGGGTATTTATAGGTGAGGGAAAATTCATCCTTTGGAGGCGATGAAAATTCGAACCTATTATCCAACGTGTAATAACCACGGGATATGAAGCATTTATTCGGCTGTACTGTGTAGCCGTTGATGGCAAAACTGATTTGTCCTTTTGTCTTTTTTCACTGACAAAGGTACCGATCATTTAATGCTTCTTGGTTTTTGTGAATTTCATTCCTAGGACTCCTTTTGTCTAGGATGATTGCCCAGCTGTGAGACATAGACAAACATTCTTCTTGTTTACGTGTAGAAATTGTCTATTCAAGTCTGACTTAGACTTTCTGTCTCTAGATCGAAAGATTGTCTTATCTTTCGTCTTACTTTTAAGTCAAATGATCTTTCTTATCATTTGACGTTTACACGAGAGTTAGACCCTTCCATGTTTCGGTCTAAGTTGTTCTCTCGGTCTTCTCTTGATCTTCTCTTGATCTCTTTTCTTCTTGTAGATCAGACCTAATTGACTAAATACAACTCTGATTTGTGTAGATATGCTACTAAGCACGAATCACATGGTGAGTTGTGACTACTTTCGTTTAACACAAAAGATGTAAAATAACGAGAGTTAAAAGAGAGGTCTACTTTTCCTAGTAACTTTGGTATTATCAAAATATAAATACATATGTTACTAACAATTAAAGCCTATGTATTTAATGCATATTTTATTATAGAATATAATACCATACATAATATTACCAATTAATTAGATTTTAGTTAATTTACATTTTACATTTCTTTACCAAATAAGCTTCATTAATTATTTGGGCGGGAAAATAAAATAGGAGGATTTGATATATATATATATATATATATATATATATATATATATATATATATACAGATTTATTAGTAAAAGAATTAATAAAGCTATATATATATATATATATATATATATATATATATATATATATATATATATATATATATAATTAATTTCTTTTTATTACTCTAATGATAATCCCTCATTAATTAGGAAATCTTAAATTTAGAGTCCAACATTGGTTTGAATAGCAATTCGCAATGAGGAGGAGAGGGAGAATACAATTTTCCCTTAAATACAACTCTAGCTATTTTGAGACGGTCTTCTTGAAACCCCTAAAACTCCTCCAAACACTCAATTCCAGCTTCTGAATCACGTACAAGTCTCTCTTTGTAATGACCATAACGCAAGAAGATAATATGCCCAACATTTCCCGTTTAAGTAGAAGAGAATGTGAATAACACAATGAATTTTGAAAGGATTACATAATTTATGAAAATCATGAAATGGCTTTTCACAAATACACGAATGCATTTTAAATAAAAAAAGGAACTTATCCAACTGTAGGATTCATCTAATTAAAAGGCCGTGTTAGGATGCGTACTAATCAAACATGTAATATGAACCAAACTGCGACAATAATATATTATTCTTGAGACAAAAACCACAACTTATATATATATATATATATATATATATATATATATATATATATTTTACTTGTAAGACTAGGAATGTATCCTAAAACAAACAAAAATATTTGAAAAGATTTGAAATACAATTTTTATGAGTAGAACATAATTCTTATATTTAAATGTCATTAATTCAATTTTTGTTAACACTCCCTTCTCCGAAGTCGTGACATACACTCTTCGTTGTGCAGTTTATCTCTAATGTGTAATTTGCATTCAATTACAAAGGAATAAAATTTAATTGCTGAATTTACTGAATATACACCCTCAAATAATGAATCTATAAATTTCTTTCGTCACCAAAAAAATAAAAAATTAATGCAATAGTTAAAGTTAGGACAAAAAAAGGAAACTAGTAGGGTCACAAAATATAAATATTTGCAACTAAATGTAAATTTAAAAATCATTTATATGAACCTTAAAAAAATCATATAATACTCCAATAGCACACGACTCACGCACATTAAGCACAAAACTCAAGCACATTAAGCATAAAACTCATGCACTTTAAAGTTTCTACAACAACTCACATTAAGTACACACTCATGCACATTAAGCACAAAACTCACGCACATTACGCACAAGACTCACGCACATTAAGTACAAAACTCACGCACATTAAACATTACACACACGCACATTAAGCACAAATCTCATGCACATTAAGCACAAGACTCATGCACATTAAATACAAAAGTCGCGAACATTAATCACCCGCACAACCGCACGGAAAACACTTAAATGCACCAGAACCTGAACATACATACATACATACATATATATATATATATATATATATATATATATATATATATAATATATATATATATATATATATATATATATATATATATGTGTGTGTGTGTGTGTGTGTGTTATGTGTGTGTGTGTAATTTATGTAATTTTTATGTAATTTTTATGTATATGTAATTATAAAATATATATTAATGTAATTTTCGTATTATTGCTTTGTTTAAAACAATAATTTTATAATATGTTTATATATTTTATTTTATTTCCAGGCATGGTTTTTGTTATTTGTGCAATGCAATGGTTACGGAGTCACTAGGG
This sequence comes from Ipomoea nil, assembly GCF_001879475.1. NCBI lineage: Eukaryota > Viridiplantae > Streptophyta > Magnoliopsida > Solanales > Convolvulaceae > Ipomoea > Ipomoea nil. Next base: position 25,160 of record NW_017616881.1, read on the forward strand.
ATACTACCCGAGTTCAATGTTTTTTGGTGACTTTGTAGTTAAGAGAGAAGTGAAAGATGCGGTCGAGAAGCCATCGCAAAATAAATAAATAAATAAAATAATAACATAGAAAGGATTCAACTTTAAACAAGTTACAGAGAAAAAAAAATAGATCAATGACAAGATTCAGAAGAAGGTGGTGGAAAGTAGTTCCTCTTCATCTGATGAAGATACTTCTTCTGATTTTGAGAAAGAATTGAATGTACCATTTAGTGTATGTGCATGCTTGAAAATACCATTTAGTGTTTTTTTTTTATTGACCTAAACTTGATTCTGTAATTAAATTCTTATAAAAATCAATGTTTTTATATTTTTTGTTTTTAGAGTATGGATTATTTGTTTTTAGAGTATAGATTTTATATTTAAAATTTTAAATTTATGTCTTTTGTTTGAATGGAAAGATTTAATTTTTATATTACTATGAATATTCATTTGTTTTATTAGTTTATCTACACCGTGTTCAAAGGTGAAATTATAGTATATAAATGAATATTAGAATAATAATTATTAACTGAGACTAAAAAATGGAACGAAATTTAGGCCAATTAAAATAGGAAATGACTATTAATAATTAACTGAAAATTAAAAATGCTTCGAAATTGACTCAAATGGAAAAAATGAAATGAAATTAATATTTAATTAAAAATAAAAATGAATGAATATTAATAAATTACTGAAAATATAAAAAATTTCTTGGAAATTAGGCCAATAGGAAAAGGAAAATGAATATACTTGAATATTAATAATTTACTAAAAATATAAAAATTACTGGTATAAAATGTATTAATAAAAATGTAAAATGAAGTTTGCATCACAACGTTTTGTCGAGATGGAAATAAATTAATCTTGGTTATATATTTTATAAAATGTAAAGTTAGTGGAAATATAAAATAAACTATTATTAATAATTAATTAATTAATATGTATAAAAAGAATAATTGACTGTGAATAAAAATAACACGAAATTTAGTCCAATTGAAATAGAAATGACTATTAATAATTGAT
>NW_017616882.1:15000-17500 GCF_001879475.1 Ipomoea nil
TGCATGGTCCTTTAGTTTAGAGCATTTTAACAATGCTTGGTAAATTTCAAAGCGTTTGGATGATTATTTCATTGAAAACGACGATGTCCAAATTTATGCCCAGCTGTCCGCAAAGTTCCTTGTCTGACTTAGCCAAGTACTTGGGATTGTTGGGAATGTGAGAGGAATATATGGCATATCGTTTGCCTCACTAATTAAATAGTACAATAAGCTCTAAAACAAATGTATATGCCATTTTGGCACGAGAACGACGTAAAACGACATAGGCCAAGGCATAACACAGAACCGTCGTAAAAGTACTGGGGTGGCAGGCGGGTAAACCTCTGTTGCGTGATATTTTCCGCATCCGTCCGCAACTGTGCGCAATTTGGGCGCCCTCGTTCCGCATAAGTCCGCAACCTCGGCACCCTCGTTCCGCATAAGTCCGCAACCTCGGCACCCCCGTTCCGCATAAGTCCGCAACTTGGGCACCCTCGTACCGCAACTTTCCGCAACCTCGGCACCCTCGTACCGCAACTTTCCGCAACCTCGGCACCCTCGTACCGCAACTTTCCGCAACCTCAGCACACCCGTACCGCAACTTTCCGCAACCTCGGCACACCCGTTCCGCATAAGTCCGCAACCTCGGCACCCCCGTACCGCAATTTTCCGCAACTTGGGCACTCTCGTACCGCATAAGTCCGCAACTTGGGCACCCTCGTACCGCAACTTTCCGCAACCTCGGCACCCCCGTACCGCAATTTTCCGCAACCTCGGCCCACCCGTACCGCAACTTTCCGCAACCTCGGCCCACCCGTACCGCAACTTTCCGCAACCTCGGCACCCCCGTACCGCAATTTTCCGCAACGTCGGCCCACCCGTACCGCAATTTTCCGCAACGTCGGCCCACCCGTACCGCAACTTTCCGCAACCTCGGCACCCCCGTACCGCAACTTTCCGCAACCTCGGCACCCCCGTACCGCAACTTTCCGCAACCTCGGCCCACCCGTACCGCAACTTTCCGCAACCTCGGCACACCCGTACCGCAACTTTCCGCAACCTCGGCACACCCGTACCGCAACTTTCCGCAACCTCGGCACCCTCGTACCGCATAAGTCCGCAACCTCGGCACCCTCGTACCGCATAAGTCCGCAACCTCGGCACCCTCGTACCGCATAAGTCCGCAACCTCGGCACCCTCGTACCGCATAAGTCCGCAACCTCGGCACCCTTGTACCGCATAAGTCCGCAACCTCGGCACCCTCGTTCCGCATAAGTCCGCAACTTGGGCACCCTCGTACCGCAACTTTCCGCAACTTGGGCACTCTCGTACCGCAACTTTCCGCAACTTGGGCACTCTCGTACCGCAACTTTCCGCAACTTGGGCACCCTCGTACCGCAACTTTCCGCAACTTGGGCACCCTCGTACCGCATAATTCCGCAACCTCGGCACCCTCGTTCCGCATAAGTCCGCAACCTCGGCACCCTCGTACCGCATAATTCCGCAACCTCGGCACCCTCGTACCGCATGAGTCCGCAACTTAGGCACCAACGTTGCGCATAAGCCCGCAACTTAGGCACCCTCGTTCCGCATAAGTCCGCAACTTAGGCACCCTCGTACCCCATAAGTCCGCAACTTGGGCACACTCGTTCCGCATGAGCCCGCAACGTAGGCACACTCGTTCCGCACAAGTCCGGCACTTAGGCACACTCGTTCCGCATGAGTCCGCAACTTAGGCACGCTCGTACCCCATAAGTCCGCAACTTGGGCACACTCGTTCCGCATGAGCCCGCAACGTAGGCACACTCGTTCCGCACAAGTCCGGCACTTAGGCACACTCGTTCCGCATGAGTCCGCAACTTAGGCACACTCGTTCCGCATATGCCCGCAACGTAGGCACACTCGTTCCGCATGAGTCCGCAACGTAGGCACGCTACTTCGGCACACTCGTTCCGCACAAGTCCGCAACTTCGGCACACTCGTTCCGCAACTGTCCGCTACTTAGGCACACTCGTTCCGCAACTGTCCGCAACTTAGGCGCACTCGTTCCGCATGAGTCCGCAACTTAGGCACACTCGTTCCGCATATGCCCGCAACGTAGGCACACTCGTTCCGCATATGCCCGCAACGTAGGCACGCTCGTTCCGCACAAGTCCGCAACTTAGGCACGCTCGTTCCGCACAAGTCCGCAACTTAGGCACGCTCGTTCCGCACAAGTCCGATACTTAGGCACACTCGTTCCGCACAAGTCCGCTACTTAGGCACACTCGTTCCGCATGAGTCCGCAACTTAGGCACACTCGTTCCGCATGAGTCCGCAACTTAGGCACACTCGTTCCGCATATGCCCGCAACGTAGGCACACTCGTTCCGCACAAGTCCGGCACTTAGGCACGCTCGTTCCGCACAAGTCCGGCACTTAGGCACACTCGTTCCGCATGAGTCCGCAACTTAGGCACGCTCGTTCCGCATATGCCCGCAACGTAGGCACACTCGTTCCGCACAAAGTCCGCAAAGCCCGCA
>NW_017616883.1:0-68188 GCF_001879475.1 Ipomoea nil
TAGGGACTAATCCTATTTCTAGAAATCTAAACCCTCGGATACATTGCGTATTAAGTTTCGACCCGAAATTCAATATGAGAGAGACCGGTAGAAACCTAAAATAAGTGGTCATCTAGAAATTATCCATGGAAAAATATATTACGCCCCCAAACTATCTTAAAACTATCCTTTAGACTTTGGTCCATGTTGCATAATAGACCACAAGCTTCCCATACCTTGTTTAGGACCCTTTACCACTAAGATAAGGACCGCCCTAAACAAACATTTATACATAAATAGGTACAAACATGAAGGGTCTTTCTTTAACATTTCTCCTTTCTTGATTTCTCCTTAGGGAATTCTTGGAACTTCTTGTTTGGTGAGAGATTATTTGTGTGTGAGTTCTAGGTGCCTCTTATGTCCCTAATTATATATCTAGAGTCCTATTTAGGATCTAAATGGTATGGACTTAGCTAATTCTATTTCGTATAGAACCAAGGGTTGGATTTAGGGATAAGGGCCATGGGCTTATGGTGGACTCTTCCTAATTAATTAATGAAATTTAATTTTTTTCTTTTGGGTAAAGGTTTAAATAATTAATTGGTTTAGGGGCTGTAACACGGGGTGTTACAATAATTGTCTTGTGTTCTTTATTGTTTTATTTACTTACTGCTCTTTACTTGCTTCTCACGAGATATACTTATGACAATCTCACACACACTTATCTTTATTTATTTCCGCTGCATACCATACTCTAACAATCTAGTTAAGAGTTTTGGTTTCTCTGTGCCTTAGCAATTGTTGTGCTATGCGAAAAGCTTAAAAGTCTATTCACCCCCCCCCCCCTCCCTCTAGACTTTCACCTTACCTCTTTTGGGACCAACAGTTCTATTTAATGACTACCCTTAGAAGTTGTGTCAGAGTTTTATTCACAACTTCGGGTTGGCCATCTGTCTGTGGATGACAAGCAGTAGAGTACAGAAGTTTCGTACCAAGCTTTCCTCAAAGTATTCGCCAAAAATGGCTTAGAAACTTGGAATCGCGATCAAATACAATGGTACGTGGAATCCCATGTAAACGCGCTACTCCTTGAAGAATAAATCTGCAATATGAAAGGCATCGTTAGTTTTGTGACAAGCAATAAAATGAGCCATTTTACTAAATCGATCAACATCATAGATTGAGTCATGGCCCCTTTTGTTTTGTAGGTAACCAACTATAAAATCCATTGATAAATCAGTCCATGGTTCCTTCGGAACACGTAATGGTGTGTATAACCCCTTGTGGCAGAGATCGTGATTTAGCTTGTTTGCAAGTAACACATTTGCTAACAAACATGTCCACATCCCTTCTCAGCTTGGGTCAAAAGAAGTGTTCGTTTAGGATTACATAAGTTTTAGTCACACCAAAGTGACCCATTAATCCACCACTATGTGCTTCCTTAATGAACATTTCCCTTAAAGAACAATTCGGCACACACAATCTATTTTCTTTGAACAAATATCGATCAAGTAGATAGTATTTGCCAATTCGAGTTGTAGAGCATGATGTGTATTTTTCTGCAAAATCAACATCGTTACTATACAATCCATTGAGAAATTCAAAGCCAAGTAATTTGGCTTGTAATGATGAAAGTAAAACATACCTTCGATATAGAGCATCAGCCACTTGGTTTTCCTTACCTTTCTTATACTTGATAATAGGGGAATTCTTCAATAAACTCAAGCCATTTTGCATGTCGCTTGTTTAACTTACCTTGCCCCTAAGGTGTTTGAGTGCCTCATGGTCAGAGTGTATAACAAACTCCTTAAACCACAGATAATGCTCCCAAGTTCCAAGAGTTCTCACAAGTGCATATAACTCCTTGTCATAAGTAGAGTAATTAAGTGTAGGACACCTAATTTCTCACTAAAGTAGGCAATAGGGCACCCTTCTTGCATAAGAATGGTTCCAATACCTATCACAGATGCATCACACTCAATTTCAAAAGTTTTATCAAAGTTAGGTAATGCAAGTACCTGAGCAGAAAACAATTTTTCCTTAAGACTTTGAAAGGCTTGTTCTTGTTTAGGACCCCATTCAAATTTAAACATCATTTTTTACAAGTTCATTCAATGGGGCTGCAATTAAACTAAAGTCCTTAACAAATCTCCGATAGAAACTAGCAAGGCCATGGAAACTACGGACTTCAGTTGTTGTTTTTGGTGTTGGCCAATCTCGAATTGTTTGTATATTGGTCTCGTCCACTTCAATGCCTTTAGAACTTACTATAAAACCAAGAAAAACAACACTTTCCACACCAAAATAGCATTTCTCAAGGTTAGCATACAATTTTTCTCTTCTTAAAATAAGAAGGACTTCTTTAAGGTGTATTATATGTTCTTGAGGGTCGGTACTGTAAATGAGAATATCATCAAAATATACAACAACAAATTTTCCCAATAAAATTCATAAGAACATGATTCATCAATCTCATGAACGTGTTAGGAGCGTTTGTTAAACCAAATGGCATAACTAACCATTCATAGAGACCATTTTTCGTCCTGAAGGCAGTTTTCCATTCATCACCCTTTTGCATTCTGATTTGATGATAACCTCTTCTTAGATCTATTTTACTGAAAATTTTAGCTCCATGCAATTCATCAAGCATATCATCTAACCTAGGAATATGATAGTTATACTTTAGTGATGTTATTGATTGCGTGACAATCAACACAAATTCGCCCACGTGCCATCTTTCTTTGGTACAAGTAGTACGGGCACAACACATGGGCTTAGGCATTCTTGGATGAATCCAGCTTGCAAAAACTCATCAACTTGACGTTGAATCTCCTTAGCCTCATCGGGATTGGTGCGATAGGTGTAACACCCCTGATTTTCATGCCATTTTAAACTTAAATATGCAAGATAAACTAACACACAAAAACATAAAGCAAAGCGCAGCGGAAGTCTACTATTATAAAGACCGGGAAAAAGGGAGTGTTATGCCACGTTCGCACCATTGTGAACGCACAGGTAAGAACCAACATCAACAAACTAATATGTTCAACATAGGGGCACTGTAACACCCCGTGTTACGACCCCTAAACCCAAATTAATTAATTAATTACTCAGCCCAAAAAGGGAGTTAAAATCCACTAATTAGCTAAAAAGGGGTCCACCATAGTCCATGGGCCCTTATCCCTAAAGCCAATCCCTTAGTCCTATAGGAAATAGAACTAGCAAACCCATACCACTTAGACCCTAATTGGGACTCTTAGACATATATATAGGGACATAAGAGGCACCTAGAACTCACACCACAATAACTTTCACCACACAAGAATTCCCCAAGAATTCTTGTAACACCCCGTGTTACGGCCTTCAATCCCGGATTAATTATTTAATTAATCCCGTTAATAATAATTAAATATGATTTAATTCGGTTAGGTTTCCCTTTAATTAATTAATAAGGCCCACCATGAACCGTGGACCCTTGCCTAAATTAGAGTCTTAAGCCTACTAGGAATAAAGAAAGTAAACCTTTTACTATTCAGATTATGATTAGGATTCTCTTTAATTAATTAATATGGTCCACTATGGACCATGGACCCTTATCCCTAAAACAAGCCCTTAGTCCTATAAGGAATAGAATTAGTAAACCCATACCATTCAGGTCGTAATTAGGAGTCTTAAATATATAAATAGGGATATAGGAGGCACCTAGAACCCCCAGCACAATAATCCCTCACCACACAAGAAGTTCCAAGAATTCCCCTAGGAGAAATCAACAAAGAAGAAAGCTTCAAGAAAGACCCTTCATAGCCAAGGAATTAATTAAGGCTAAAAGGTAACCCATGTCTCAACAAAACCTATTTTCATAGTTATGATTCCCCTCTTAGGATTTCCCCCATATTCTTGTGTGTTGATGATTCGTTATAATGATCTTGATAATTGGTGTTATGATTCCATGGGTGATCTTGATGATAAGATGTTCTTGATGATTATATGGTGTTCTTGATGTTCTTGATGATTATATGATGTTCTTGATGTTTATATGATATTCCTACCGAATCTTGATATTAGAACATGAATTGTGTTCTTGTTGATTTAAAAATAATTAGAACCCTAGGTTATATCGTGGAACTCGTATGGTATTATTCTTGGTATATTGGGTGGGAATTCGTATGTTTGGGTGTTAACTATGTTTAGAAAAGCATGATAGGTTATGTGCCGTATGTTCTTGCTTTTGGACCCGTTAATTGTCTACGTGTTTTTGCCGATTACGTTTGAAAGTGTCTAAGCATGGTTCCGGGTTCCACGGTGGTTCCCGGGGCGTTTATTTGTGAAGAAGTGTCAGTGGGGGGTAGGGGACCCGCCACCTACCCGCGGCTAAGAGTGGCATCGCCGGCAGCGGGCAGTCGGCGGGCGGGCAGCTGCCCGCCGGGCACCTGCTGCCAGGAATAGTTGCCGCCGGCGGGCAGCCGGCGGGTGAACCCTCACCCACCGGCTACCCGCTGGTTTGCACCCCAATTTGGGATTTTGGCTTCCCAGTTTGATGTTCCCCCGACCCCCGTGGTGTCCCAACGGACTCCGTCTATCGTGCCTATGTCTAGTTTGATATTTCGGGTACCGTTCGTAGGTTGTACGAGTCTTATATATTGCATGCTAGTTGAATTGGTATCCCGTTGACCTAGGTGAAAGAAGTATGAACCCCTTAGGATTATTCTTAGTATGTGAAGGATCACGCATAGTTTTTGTTATACGTTTTCTCCCCCTTCCCAATGTGTTAATGTGGGTTGCATGTGCTTGCTATGTGTTATGTGTGCATGACACCCCAATTTGGTTGCGATCAAATTGGTTATACGGGCAGTTGGATGGGTTGAGAACCATACTGACTATTAACCAGGCCGGTTGCGATCGGTTAGGTATATAAATATTATATAGGGCTGCGGTCCACCGTTTGGTTGCGATAAAACGTTTCTACATGAGCTGCAGTTCATATTTCCTGGCTGCGGTCAGATGACATACTCTTGGGCTGCGGTTCACTGTTTGGTTGCGATCAAACTATGATGAGCTGCGGTTCATCGGTCGGTTGCGATCGACCCCTCTGTGTTGCGATACGGGGTAGGGTGCTGCGGGGCCGTGTCAGAGCTATATGCGCTGACCCTCATGTATGGGCATGCGATTGGTCTTGTGGCGCCAACAAAGTGTGCTATGTGATGAGATATGGATGCCGGGAGGTGACTTTGGGATTTATGCCGGGAATCGTATATGTTGGGTTATGGATATTAATTGTGCTTATCTTTATCTGTCTTGCCTGTTTGTAAACTGTATATGCTTGGTATAACTGTTGTTTGTGCTTAGCTCTATCTGTCGAGTCTATCCCTGTTTTAAAAGCTAGAGTCTCGTAGGATATATCTTCATGCTTCAAAATGGTTTTCGTATATCTATATATATGTCTATATGTATTGTATTTCAACGCGTTGGGGTGGGTTACCAGCATCTCTCGCAGAACAGATATATTTGGCTTTCAGGCATAGAAGAGTAGACACTGGAGCGCGCTAGAATTGTGGAACGTAGATGTAGACAGTTTTCCCTTTCGGCATGCGTGCCATGCTCATGCTTTTACTTTGCTGAGGATATTAGTTAGTTAGCCTGTGCACATGTGTTCTCTAACTCAGGTGTGGCATAACACCCTGTACTATTTATATTATGCTTTGGGATTTAATGAGAACTTACCTTTATTATATAGGTTTCAAAAGTTTAAAAATTTCAGGGTGTTACAGTTGGTATCAGAGCCTAAGTTTGACCCTAGGATAAGACTATTAAGACAAACCTTAAGACATTAGGCTTGAACTCTAGGTACTTAGGAACATAGGATTCAGGAACCTTAGGATGCGCGGTAAGACTGTGAAACCTACACATAACCTCCCCTCACTTTATCCCTCTCTAACTTAAAAGAACTTCCCCTACGCTTACCACACCAAGGTAAGGGTGCAGCACACTGACTCATCATTACAATAAATATTGGCCCTGAAAACCAGCAGCATAGCGCCAACAAGAAGACAGTCAAGGATCCCACACTCCTCGAAGAATGAATCCGAACCTTCAACAAAATCCTCGGGTTAGTGGAATGCCCAGAGGAACGCCGCATAGAGATAGCCTCATTCTACTTCAAGACACGAGGCAAATCTTTGATAAATCCACGAAGAACCTACTTATGGGCAACAACCGGGGGTTCAACTAGGAGTGCCTTGGGGCATGGCTACGAGGAAAATTCCACCCCACACCCATAAGGGCAACCATGTACGAGGAAATTCTCCACCTAAAACAAGGGATGGCCACCATCAGGGAATACCACAAACAATTCCTCCAGCTGGCTCGTTTCGCGCCTGAATTAGATCCTATAGAGACAACCAAGATAAAGAAGTCGGTGACAGACCCCAAACTACGAAACCCAGAAGACCCTAATTGTAAGCAAACCCCAAACACCCAATGAAGCCTACACCAGTAAACGCCAACTGCTACGAATGGGGAAATTCAGGAACAAATCCGAAAGAAGAAGTAACAGAAGTGGGAGACCGCTCCCTCCAACATGAGCGAACCCTTTCGGAACTGGTTAAGAATGGGCGCAACTATCCCAGCCCGAAGACTAGGAACGCCAATTAAATGCAAGAAAGTAAAGTAGTACGTAAACAACATCTTTCCTTAATCGTTAGCACGAATTGTCGAAAAGGGGCTCAATATGACAAGAAGAGGCAACAGACACATGGAAAGTATCATACAACTAGAGCCTCCCGGCGATAAGGGTCTTACCTTGGAACAAGGACCTTGATGGTTTTAAGGCACCGTAAGAAGTACATGTAACACACAAAATCGCCAAAACACCATGCGACGTCAAGGGCAGTCAATCAAATGCATTCCAAGGAAGAGAAATGCATCGCCAAGCACTTGGTCACCAAAGATTGAACAAAGGACGAGCGACAAGCCGAACACCAAGAAAAACCAAGATGGCTTAACATTAATCAAACAAGGAAAAGACAAAGTTGGCTTATAACCAACTACCCGATGAAGATGACGAGGTTGCTAAATTGGGAATCGGACCCGACCTACTGAAGGGAAAGAACATACGAGAGTCTTGACTCATCTAGAACTCGTACTTAAGGATCAATAACACTGTACGATGGGTCATCCTATGTATTCGAGTCCCTTTTATTGTGCACATGGGCATAGGGCTTGTCGGGACTGGAATCTGTGCATTCTTGGGATTTTTCCCAAAGGAATAAGCCCTTCATAGTCACCTTCCCGCGGGTCCCCAACGGGACCTTGATGGGACCCCAACGGGTCCTTGACGGGACCTTGACGGGGCCCTGACAGGAGCTTGGCAGGCGGACGACCGCCCACATCGCGCCCACTGGTACAATGTGCTGATTTCTTAACTCCTCATTTTATTGATTCATGGCGCACTTGTGTGCCTCGATTGATGAACGCGAGTCTTGGGTAAGGAACCAGGGGTCGCCCAAACATGGTGTTATCGGTAAAAGACCTTGACACACAAGACACCGTCGGAAAAGCACAACCGATTGCATTACACGTGGAGTTGAAGTTGGACTCTACGATGCAACCGACTATGGATGATTGGCATAAAGGATTGTGCAAACCAAGGAGGCGAGTTGGGAACTTGTGCTAAGGACTCACAAAGGCCTTACAAGTCAAAATGCTAAGGATGGATCGGGACTCCTTCAAACTATGGATATCGTTCAAGCAAATCAGAGGACTCCTTACAAGTTGTATGGAATCAAGAGCGACGTAGTCCGTGGTGCTAGGCAAAAAGTAAAGAGCACATTTGTGCCAAGATCTCAAGGGTCATTAAGGACCCACAAGGAAATGAGATGACTCGTAAACTCACCGTGTCATTCCACAACGAGATTAGGTAAGCAACTGCGCTTCAAGAAGAAAAAGAGCAGGCAAGGACACCTTTATCATTAAAAGTAACACAAAAGGGCACAACAAGCCGAACCTCGGGGAAGACATGAAGTCTTACTAAGAATTTCATTCCCTAAAGAGGAGATGAAATTCAATAAGAAGAGCAAGTCAACCCAAAGTTTATCAACTCCCAAGAAACTTTGGGAAGAATTTGGGAAGTGCGCCCTAAGAGATTGGCTTGGTTGACCAAGCTTGGTCAAGACCTTGGACGTATTAAAGAAGTAAGTGTTAAATCATCACGGGAGATTCCCTCAAGATAGGAGAGAAGGACGAAACTTTAGCCTGGGAAGCAAGGTCTAACATGGATCTTAAAGTCAAGCAAGTGCCAACACCAAGGAAGAAGGATCATCAATTTGTCAAATACGTCGTGATCAAAGCATCAAACCAGAACAGTCACTTAAGATCGAGAACCCTTAACCCATCCTAGCCGAATTCCTTTCCCTCCCTCGGAAAATCGGCCCCCCTCCTTATTTCAAAACCCTTTCTACCCTTCAAACCACATTCTTGATTCCCTATTTTAACGATTCCATACAAGGTGGCAACCTCACACCCTAAGTTGCAACCTTGAAAACTTTGATCCTAATTCCTGAATCCACTTTGTCCTCAAGTTTGAAACCCACTCTCTTAATCCATTTAACCCAATCGTTCCCAAAAACAAAACCCAGTACACATAGATATACTATTATATATTCTCCCCATAGAATACATTCTCTCTATATGACCACCATATTACTTTTGACTCGTTATCCCTGAAATGATTTCTAAGCTTCGGGGACGAAGCTTCTCGTAAGGGGGGGAGAGTGTAACACCCCGTGTTACGGCCTTCAATCCTGGATTAATTATTTAATTAATCCCATTAATAATAATTAAATATGATTTAATTCGGTTACGTTTCCCTTTAATTAATTAATAAAGGCCCACCATGAACCGTGGACACTTGCCTAAATTAGAGTCTTAGGCCTACTAGGAACAAAGAAAGTAAACCTTTTACTATTCAGATTAGGATTAGGATTCTCTTTAATTAATTAACATGGTCCACTATGGACCATGAACCCTTATCCCTAAAACAAGCCCTTAGTCCTATAAGGAATAGAATTAGTAAACCCATACCATTCAGGCCCTAATTAGGAGTCTTAAATATATAAATAGGGATATAGGAGGCACCTAGAACCCCCACCACAATAATCCCTCACCACACAAGAAGTTCCAAGAATTCCCCTAGGAGAAATCAAGAAAGAAGAAACTTTAAGAAAGACCCGTCATAGCCAAGGAATTAATTAAGGATAAAAGGTAACCCATGTCTCAACAAAACCTATTTTCATAGCTATGATTCCCCTCTTAGGATTTCCCCCATATTTTTGCGTGTTGATGATTCATTATAATGATCTTGATAATTGGTGTTATGATTCCATGGGTGATCTTGATGATAAGAGGTTCTTGATGATTATATGGTGTTCTTGATGTTCTTGATGATTATATGATGTTCTAGATGATTATATGATGTTCTTGATGTTTATATGATATTCCTACCGAATCTTGATATTAGAAGATGAATTGTGTTCTTGTTGATTTAAAAATAATTAGAACCCTAGGTTATATCGTGGAACTCGTATGGTATTATTCTTGGTATATTGGGTGGGAATTCGTATGTTTGGGTGTTAATTATGTTTAGAAAAGCATGATAGGTTATGTGCCGTATGTTCTTGCTTTTGGACCCGTTAATTGTCTACGTGTTATTGCCGATTACGTTTGAAAGTGTCTAAGCATGGTTCTGGGTTCCACGGTGGTTCCCGGGGCGTTTATTTGTGAAGAAGAGTCAGTGGGGGGTAGGTGGGTGTAGGGGACCCGCCACCTACCCGCGGCTAAGAGTGGCATCGCCGGCAGCGGGCAGCCCGCGGGCGGGCAGCTGCCCGCCGGGCACCCGCTGCCCGAAATAATTGCCGCCGGCGGGCAGCCGGCGGGTGAAGCCTCACCCACTGGCTACCCGCTGGTTTGCACCCCAATTTGGGATTTTGGATTCCCCGTTTGATGTTCCCCCGACCCCCGTGGTGTCCCAACGGACTCCGTCTATCGTGCCTATGTCTAGTTTGATATTTCGGGAACCGTTCGTAGGTTGTATGAGTCTTATATATTGCATGCTAGTTGAATTGGTATCCCGTTGACCTAGGTGAAAGAAGTATGAACCCCTTAGGATTATTCTTAGTATGTGAAGGATCACGCATAGTTTTTGTTATACGTTTTCTCCCCTTCCCAATGTGTTAATGTGGGTTGCATGTGCTTGCTATGTGTTATGTGTGCATGATACCCCAATTTGGTTGCGATCAAATTGGTTATATGGGCAGTTGGATGGGTTGAGAACCATACTGACTGTTAACCAGGCCGGTTGCGATCGGTCAGGTATATAGGGCTGCGGTCCACCGTTTGGTTGCGATAAAACATTTCTACATGAGCTGTGGTTCATATTTCCTGGCTGTGGTCAGATGACATACTCTTGGGCTGCGGTCCACTGTTTGGTTGCGATCAAACTATGATGAGCTGCGGTTCATCGGTCGGTTGCGATCGACCCCTCCGTGTTACGATACGGGGCAGGGTGCTGCGGGGTCGTGTCAGAGCTATATGCGCTGACCCTCATGTATGGGCATGCGATTGGTCTTGTGGCGCCAACAAAGTGTGCTATGTGATGAGATATGGATGCCGGGAGGTGACTTTGGGATTTATGCCGGGAATCGTATATGTTGGGTTATGGATATTAATTGTGCTTATCTTTATCTGTCTTGCCTGTTTGTAAACTGTATATGCTTGGTATAACTGTTGTTTGTGCTTAGCTCTATCTGTCGAGTCTATCCCTGTTTTAAAAGCTAGAGTCTCGTAGGATATATCTTCATGCTTCAAAATGGTTTTCGTATATCTATATATATGTCTATATGTATTGTATTTCAACGCGTTGGGGTGGGTTACCAGAATCTCTCGCAGAACAGATATATTTGGCTTTCAGGCATAGAAGAGTAGACACTGGAGTGCGCTAGAATTGTGGAACGTAGAAGTAGACAGTTTTCCCTTTCGGCCTGCGTGCCATGCTCATGCTTTTACTTTGTTGAGGATATTAGTTAGTTAGCCTGTGCACCTGAGTTCTCTAACTCAGGTGTGGCATAGCACCCTGTACTATTTATATTATGCTTTGGGATTTAATGAGAACTTACCTTTATTATATAGGTTTCAAAAGTTTAAAAATTTCAGGGTGTTAGAATTCTCATAGGAGAAATCAAGAAAGAAGAAATCTTAAAGAAAGACCCTTCATAGCCAAGGAAATTAATTAAGGCTAAGAGGTAACCCATGTCTCAACAAAACCTATTTTCCTTGCTACAATCTCCTTCTTTGGCTCCCTCTATATACTTGTGTCTTGATGAATTTCTTTATGATATTGTGATATAATCTTGATTGATTGATGTGATGATTTTATGATGGATCTTGATGATCTTGATGTTAAAAAGAGGTTCTTGATATTTATGTGATGATTCATGATAAGTCTTGATGGTTCTTGATAATGAAAATAAAATATGGTTTTGATGATTTGGGTGGGATTAGAGCCCTATGATGGATTGGGAATTGGTATTGTGATGTTCTTGATTGATATTTGGGTGGGAAATCGCATGTTCGGGTGTTGTCCGTGTCTAGAAGTCGTGAACGGATGTATTCAATATGATTCTTGCTTTTGATCCATTAATTGCCTATGTGGTGTCATTAATTGCGTTTAAAAGTGTCTAAGCATGGTTTCGGGTTCCACGAAGGATCCCGGGACGAGTATTTGATAAAAGAGTCAGTGGGGGTAGGTGGTACCCGCCACCTACCTGCTACCCGAAAATCACCACCAGGCAACGGCCAGCCGCCGGGAAGGCGTTCGCCCGCCGGCAACCCGCTGCCCGGACGATGATCTCCGGTGGGCAGCCGGCGGGTGGCCCTCCACCCACCGGCTACCCGCTGGTTTGTCACCCACCCCGGGTCTTTGGCTCCCCCGTTTGATGTTCCCCATTCCCCGTGGCGTCCCAACGTACCCCTTTTGTCGTGCTTGAGTCTAGTTTGATGTTTCGGGTGCCGTTCGTAGGATAAAAGAGTCTAGGAATTGCATGCTAGTCGAATCGGAAACCCGTTGGCCTAGGTGGAAGTCGTATGAACCCCTTAAGACTATTCTTAGTATGAGTGTGACACCCCAAAAATCCACATTCAAACCATGGATTAATTGAGTAATTAATCCTATTGTATTTGAGGAATTAATTCCTAAAATCCTGATTTTTAATACTCAAGGACTAGAATTTGACTTGTCAACCTTAAAGTTGTGCTTGTACCTTGAGCTTTTAGAGGAGTTCCCTTGTTCCTTACACTTTCTAAGGGTTAGTAAGGGTATTCTTGTCTTTTCACCAAGAGTTAGTATTGTAACCTAACCTAGAAGACTTCTTCATTTCATTCCCTACAATTCTTAGAAATTAGCTCTACCTTCTCTCTAGAAAAGAAGTGTAGCTTATTCTCCAAGCCAAGTTGAGACCCTTGTCAAGATTTCAAGTTTTGCTTCCAAGATTCAACCGTTCACCTATTTGGGCATCTACGAGGGTAAGATCTAAGTTCATCTTGTGTTTTTGGTTCCATCTTAGTTGTCTTTTTCTTAAAGGTAGGATCTTTATGATCTTTTGGTTTAATCTTGAAGTGGGTTTGGAAAGTAAGTCTTGTGGGGAGCTTGTTGTGGTGTAAAGTGAAGTCTTTTGGTCTTCAAGAGGTAACCCATGCTCTACAAAACCTATTTTGCTTACCTATATGTGATTTCTTGGATTCTACTTGTGTTTTGCTATGAAATGTGAGGGTTTATGCATTTGTCTTGTGATATTGCATATCTAGAGCTTGTGTTTAGGGTTCCTTTATGCCATTGCTTGGCATTTTCCATGGTTCAAGTTATTTTGTTGTATTGGGTGAGATTTGGCATGTTTTGGACTTGAATTTGTGTTTGGAGAAGAAAATCCCCGAAGGGATTATTTTACCCAGGAGTATGTACCCGCGGGCGGAACGGCGGGGAGAGCCCTACCCGCCGCCCACCCGCAGGTACAGAGGCTTATTGGTAGTGTACCCGCGGGCGGAACCACGGGTAGGGGCCTACCCGTGGGTCCACCCGCGGGAACACTTTGGTGTTCGTTCGGGATTTGTTCCCCGTGATTTGTTTGACTCGGTATTTGGTCTTTTGACTTCCCGATGTTCTGTTGTGGAACTATTTGAGTGTCTTCTTGATGTTTCGTATGTCTAGAACTATATGGTAGGTATCCATGTAGGACTTTGGTGTCTTGAATCGTGCTAAGTGTTCAACATTGTGTTTCGTTGGACCAAGAGGTGTCTTGTGTGTTCCTCGGAACTATCTTGAGTTTCTCCGTTGTTAAGCATGCTAGTTTATTATCTTAATGCTAGCATGTGTGTTGTTTGTACCTTCCGATTGGTTGATGATAACTTGTGTTATTCATCGTTGTTGTCGTTGGGCTGTGACCCATTCCTTGACTGAGTATGGTTTCATACCTTCATTGTGATCCGTTGTTTGACTCTTGTTGAGTTGTGGTGCGTGTGTGGCTTTACCTGGATTGCACGATTAGTGGTATGGGACACTAGTCACCAAGGTATTGCAGCGGTCCTCGTGGTGGCCGTGACGTGATTATGGAGTTGTGGCCTGAGTGATGGGTCCATGTTTTTGGGGGATAACATGTGTTATCCGGGCATGTGTTGCCGTGAATTGGTGGTTTCGTTGGTGGTCATTGGTGGGGGACGACGGTCCCGGGGGAATAAGGTTGGACTAAGAAGTACATGGGTCCTGGAGGTAATGGTTGGAAAGAAGGTACAAGGTTGGGGGTAGCCATAAGGTTGGAACAGGGCATAAGGGAGGCATACCAACTCATGATGGGTGATATTGCGAGGGCTTGTAAAGCCGGCGTTGTGTGTTCTTCTCTCGTGACGTGTGTAGTCACGGAGGCTTGTGTTTCTTTGGCATGTGTTGCCGTTGGGTGAGTCTTTATCCTTGCGTGTGGTTAACCTTTGTGGTTTGGGATGTGTTCCCGTGTTATCCTTGTGAGTGATGAGTCTTATGTTGACTGTTGATCTTGGTTTTGACTTATATACTTATGTATTCCGTTTCGAAAATGGTTTTTATGACTTATATCTATCTATGTATGATACTTAACGGCGTGGTCCCAATGTTTATCTTTGTATCTTTAAGGTGATGTTTAGACGAGCGCGATGTCTAGTGCCTGGTAGCTTAGCACCTTTATCCTCGTTTTTGTGGCCTGTGTGCCAATGTAGTTAGACTGATGTTTTGGATAGATGTATACACTTGCATATTGTTTTCCATAGCGTTTACCATGTATGGTAGACGTGGCGTGACACCCCGTTGGATTTCTTTTATCCAGTTTTGTTTTATCTTCCGCTGTGCTAGTTTTGTCGTTTAATCTGCATGTATTAAGGCTTTTATATAGGTCTTGTTTGGGGGGTGTTACAATGAGAATGATCACAAGTAAGCTTATTTATATGTCCCCCCCTCCCAATGTGCTATTATGTGTTATTGTGTGTTATGTGATGCATGATTCCCCAATTTGGTTGCGATCAAATTGGCTATACGGGTAGTTGGATGGGTTGAGAACCATCCCAACTGTTAACCAGGCCAGTTGCGATCGGCCAGGTATATAAATATTATATAGGGCTGCGGTCCACTGTTGGTTACTTATGAGCTGCGGTTCATCCTCCTTGCTGCGGTCAGTGATTCACTTCTTGGACTGCGGTCCACATGGGCCTCGGGTGCTATGACCCACCGACCTGGACGCGCCAGGCGGTGTGTACGGCCAATAAACCCGAGGAAGGCTATAGTCCACCGACCTGAGTAATCAGGCAGTGTGTAGGGCTACGGCTGGCTGCGATCCACCGAGTGATGGGCCAACGGTGTGTAGGGTCATAGTCTCCGAGGATCATCGCCCACCGACTGAGTCCCTCAGCGGTATGTAGGGCCTGATCCGCTACGGTCCACCAACTATGCCAGTCAACGGTGTGTAGGATCGTATGTTCCCCCTTGTAAAGTGGATCACAGTCCACCGACTGAGCGCGTTAGCGGTGTGTAGGACTGTGATCCGCTGCTAAGTTCGTCAGCGGCCTATAGGGTTGGTTGCGATCAACTCCCTTCATGCTGCGGTATGAGGTAGGGTGTTGCGGGGCCGTGTTAGTGCTATATGCGCTAACCCTCATGTTCGGGGCATGCGATTGGTCCCGTGGTGCCATCATAGTGTGATTGTGTGTCACAAATGATGATTGGATAATGATATGATTGATTTGAAAGTAATCTGTGACCTTAGATGCATGTTCTTTATGATGGTTGTTTCTACTTAACTGTTATCATTGATTATTGTGCTTGCCCCTATTTGCTGAGTCTATTCCTGGTTTTAAAGCTAGAGTCTCTTAAGTATATATCTTCCTACTTCAAAATGGTTTTCATATATCTATATATATCTATCTATATTGTATTTCAACACGTTGGAGTGGGTTACCAGCATCATTCGCTGAACAGATATATTTGGCTTTCAGGCACCGATGAATAGACCCGGAGCGCGCTAGAGATCCGAAGCATAGAATAGTTAGTTTCCCTTCGACCTGCGTGCCATGATTATGTATTGACATTGTATCGAGGATTTTAGTTAGTTAGCCTGTGCATCTGAGTTCTCCATCTCAGATGTGGCATAGCACCCCGCACTCTTATGTTGATTTTGGGATTTAATGAGAATTCACCTTTATTATATAAGTTTAAAAAATGTAAAAATTTCGGGGTGTTATAGGCACACAGGCCCAAAACACAACTAAAACAGTCCACGGGATCTAATCTATCCATGACTATCGCGCTAGCCTACTACTCAGGACCTGAAAAGCACATAAACAAATGGGACAACGCCCGGTCAGCGAATAATGCTGGTAACCCATCAATACGCGTCAATAGCATATATATATATAGATAGTTTAATTCAAAATCATTTTCGAAACGGAATACTATGTATATCAGTTCAAAGCCAGAGATGGAAGTCAACCGCAAAGACTCTATATCACTCACAACAAGGACAAGGGGAACACATCCCAAACACATTAAGACATGACAACCACAGCACAAGTACAACTCAAGGTGTATTCTACCATCACCCAGTAGAATACCACCCGACATGCTCAACATGTAAGAATAGGGAAATTCACATCGGCAACACATGCCTTCGTGACATCACTCATCACGAATATGATAATCCATCCTTATGCCCGGTTCCAACCTTATGGCTACCCCCAACCTTATAGCTAGTTCCAACCATTGCCTCCAGGACCCCAGTACATCCAAGTCCAACCTTATGCCTCCAAGGACCGTCGTCCCCACTCCGACAATCTCCAACATATCCACCGATTCATAGTACACGAGGGTACCGTTCAATACACGGCCGAAGCCACCCAAAACACGTGAACCTTACACACAGGTCACAACTCCATAATCACGTTATGACCACTACGAGGACCACTGTCGTACCTTGGTGACTAATGTCCCCTTCCATTAATCGTGCAATCCAGGTACAGCCAACACACACATTGTAACACCCCGTGTTACGGCCTTCAATCCCGGATTAATTATTTAATTAATCCCGTTAATAATAATTAAATATGATTTAATTCGGTTAGGTTTCCCTTTAATTAATTTATAAGGCCCACCATGAACCGTGGGCCCTTGCCTAAATTAGAGCCTTAAGCCTATTAGGAATAAAGAAAGTAAACATTTTACTATTCAGATTCTGATTAGGAATCCTAGACCTAGTTATCTATTAGGAATAAAGGAAGTAGGTCTTTTACTATTCAGATTATGATTAGGATTCTCTTTAATTAATTAATATGGTCCACTATGGACCATGGAACCCAATCCTTAGTCCCAAAAGGAATAGAATTAGCAAGCCTATAATATTAGTTCCTAATTGGGACTCCTAAATATATAAATAGGGGACTTAAGAGGCACCTAGAACCCCCCACCACAATAAACGACTCACCATCCCAAAAGAGCTCCAAGAATTCCCTTAGAAGAAATCAAGAAAGCAAGAAAGCTTAGAGAAAGACCCTTCATAGCCAAGGAATTAATTAAGGCTAAGAGGTAACCCATGTCTCAACAAAACCTATTTTCATAGCTATGATTCCCCCTTAGGGTTTCCCCCATATTATTGTGTATTGGCGAGATATGATGATTATTATTGATGTTTGATGTGATGATCCCATGAGGGATCTTGATGATCTTGATATTGGGAGATTCTTGATGATTATAGAATTCTTGATGATTATATAGAGTTCTTGATGATTATGTGTTGCTCTTGATAATTGGGTGATGCTCTTGATGTTTATGTGTTATTTTTACCGAATCTTGCAATTAGAAGACGAACCGTATACTTGTTGATGTAAAAGTGATTAGAACCCTAGGTTGTATCGTATGATCGTATTCTTGGATTGTAGGGTGGGGAAATCGCATGTTTGGGTGTTGATTATATTAAGAAAAGCATGATAGGTTATGTGCCGTCCGTCTCTTGTATTTGATTCGTTAATTGTCTACGTGTTGTCGTTAATTGCGTTGTAAAGTGTCTAAGCATGGGTTCGGGTTCCACAACGGTTCCCGGGGCATAGAGTGATGAAGAGAGTCAGTGGGGGGTAGGTGGAGGGTAGGGGACCCGCCACCTACCCACGGCCGAGAAACACCGCCCGGCAGCGGGTAGCCGGCGGGCGGGCAGCTGCCCGCCGGCGACCCGCTGCCCGGAACAGTATTATCCGGCGGGCAGCCGACGGGTGGCCCCCACCCGCCGGCTACCCGCTGGAAATTCATCCTACCCGGGATCCCGGCTTCCCCGTTTGATGTTCCCCCGTTCCCCGTGGTGTCCCAACGGACTCCGTTTATCGTGCCTATGTCTAGTTTGACGTTTCGGGTACCGTTCGTAGGTTTATGAGTCTATTATATTGCATGCTAGTTGAATTGGTATCCCGTTGACCTAGGTGGAAGAAGTATGAACCCCTTAGGACTATTCTTAGTAAGTGATGGATCTCGCATAGGTTTTGTTATACGTTTTCTCCCCCTTCCTAATGTGTAATGTGGGTTGCATGTGCTTGCTATGTGTTATGTGTGTGCTACCCCAATTCGGTTGCGATCGGATTGGTTATCCTGAGCTGCGGTTCAGAAGCTGGCTGCGGTCAGATTGATACTCTTGGGCTGCGGTCCACCGTTTGGTTGCGATCAAACGTTTCTATACGAGCTGCGGTTCGTCCTTTTTCCTGGCTGCGGTCAGATGATATTCTCTTGGGCTGCGGTCCACTGTTTGGTTGCGATCAAACACTATGATGAGCTGCGGTTCATCGGTCGGTTGCGATCGACCCCTCCGTGTTGCGATACGGGGCAGGGTGCTGCGGGGCCGTGTCAGAGCTATATGCACTGACCCTCATGTATGGGCATGCGATTGGTCCTGTGGCGCCAACAAAGTGTGTTATGTGTTGTGACAGGGACGAGTTGTGATTACGAGTATCTTGGGGGATGTGACTATGGGATTTATATTGGGGATTGTTCATGTTGGGTTATGATCATTGTTTATGCTTTGCCTTATCTGCCTTATCTGTTGTGAACTGCATATGCTCGTTATAACTGTTGCTTGTGTCTGGCCTTATCTGTCGAGTCATTCCCGGTTTTAAAGCTAGAGTTCGTAGGATGTATCTTCATGCTCAAAATGGTTTTCGTATATCTATATATATCTCTATATGTATTGTATTTCAACGCGTTGGAGTGGGTTACCAGCATCTCTCGCTGAACAGATATATTTGGCTTTCAGGCACAGAAGCTTAAGTCACTGGAGTGCGCTAGAACTTAGAAGTAGATAGTTTCCCTTTTGGCCTGCGTGCCACGTTTACGTATTTACGCTTTGAGGATATTAGTTAGTTAGCCTGTGCACTTGGGTTCTCTAGCCCAAGTGTGGCATAGCACCCCGAACGCTTGTAATTATATCTTGGGATTTAATAAGATTCTACCTCTATTATAAGTTTTAAATGTCTTGAAAATCTGGGGTGTTACAGTTGGTATCAGAGCCTAAGTTTGACCCTAGGACAAAACTCTTGAGACCGGACTTTAGGACATTAAGCTTGAACTCTAGGTATTTAGGAACATAGGACTCAGGAATCTTAGGACGCGCGATGAGATTGTGAAACCTACACATAACCTCCCCTCACTTTATCCCTCACTAATTTAAGGAACCTCCCCCTACGCTTACCACACCAGGTAAGGGTGCGAATAGATAAGTTTACTTCCACAACTGGGTAACGTACACTTACCCGATAAATCGCCTCGTCCTAACTCCCGTCAAAAGACTTGACAAGGACCCTGACCAAAGAAAAGGAAGATTTGGATGACTACTAAGAAGAGGCGTTACAGTCAGGACTGCTAAAAGGGACGGACTGCAATACGCACCAACCCAGGGTAACCACGATAACCCCCGAGTCAGACAAATGACATGCACCTTCCGACAAGTTGCCTTATCTCGGCAAACCCGGGTTGCGGCTACAACAAACAGGAAGGAGAACTAGGACACCTATTAAAGTAGCGAAGGAACGACACCATTAGTCGAATCCTTGGGTGCAAGGTAAGTATATCGCGACACCTTACGACCCCACCACCCCAATTTAAAATATCATCCGCCCTGAAACCCCAGCATCTTGATACCCCTATTTGTTGAAAACTCCCACCCCGAATCCTTAATTACCTTAAGAGCAAATTCGCAACCGTCATGACCTTGCTCACCCTTCGTTGCGCTTAACCCAAACCCTCGGAAACCCTAAATTGTTATTGCCCTTACTCTAAGTTCATATCCCCACTCCGTTTGGAAACCCTGTTAAAAACCGTAGAGCAGCATAAGGCCCTTACCCTACCCAGGGGCGTGAAGAACCGACATTCATTGATTCAATATTAAAATAAGTTGTTAGATAGGAATCGGCGAAGTAGGTGGAGGTTACGAATACGTATCACCCCACCCTTGCACAAAAACCGTGAAGGCTTCACGAGAAACCATAGCCTGTACGTACGCCACCGAAGAACGCCATGCGTTGACAAGAGCGGGCAAACAAATACGTTCAATGTGTCAGGGGCCCTCGCTACAGAAAACATCGTCAAATAGGTGCAACAGGCCGAACCTCAAGGAGGACATAAAGCCTTGCTAAGAATTTCATCCAACAAGGAAGGGATGAAACCCAATAGAACAAGAAAGACTAACCTGAAACCCCCCTTACCCTTAAGAACCCTCGGCAAGGATTAGGAGTCAAGACCTAGGGGTTTGACCCACTAAACCGACTGGGTCCAGACTTCTGGACATCCGAGGGGAACGTGCACGGAAACCATCATGAGAATTCCCCTGGAAGCCATAGAGACGAAGGGGACTTCGACACGGGAAGAGAAGATCAAACGAAAATCTTAGAATCAAACAAAGCCAAGGAAAAGGGATCACCAGTTCGACTGCACGCCACAACCAAGCCCCAATCAGGCATAATCACTCGAAGCCAAGAGTCCTTAGCCCCTTTCCCTCCCCTTGCCAATCAAGTACCATTTCGTTAAAGAATCCGTCCTATCACTCCAAACCTCGCTCTTGATCCCTCATTATAGACAAACCCGTACAAGGTGGCAACCTTCCTTCCTGTATTACGACCTTGAGACATCGACCCTATCCGCCCCTCGACTTTGAAACCTAGCCCCTGCACTTCCTACACCCCTTTAAACCCAGACCAAGAAAACATAGATATATATATGTATGTATATCTACCTCTAGAACTCGTGCTTAAGGATCAATGAACATTGTACGATGGGTCATCCTATGTATCCAAGTCCCTTTTATTGTGCACAAGGGCATGGGACTTGTCAGGACATGAATCTGTGCATTTTTGGGGTCTTTCCCGAAGGAATTGACTATTCCTAGTCACTTTCCCGCGGGTCCCCAACGGGTCCTTGACGGGACCTTGGCGGGTCCTTGGCAGGGGCTTGGCAGGCGGACGACCGCCCACCTCGCGCCCACTGGTACAATGTGCTGATTTCTTAACCCCTCATTTTATTGATTTGTGGCGCACTTGTGTGCCTCGATTGAGGAATGTGAGTCTTGGGTAAGGAACCATGGACCACCCAAACATAGTGTCCTACGTAAAAGACCTTGACGCACGAGACACCATCGGGAAATCACAATCAATTACATTGCACGAGTAATTGAAGTTGGATCCTACGATACAACCGACTAGGGATGTTTGGCGTAAAGGATTGCGCAAACCAAGGAGGCGAGTTGGGAACTCGTGCAAAGAACCCACGAAAACCTTAAAAGTCAAAATGCTAAGGATGGACCGGGACTCCTCCAAACCATGGACATCGTTCGAGCAAATCAGAGGACTCCTTACAAGTTGTATGGAATCAAGAACTACGTAGCCCATGGTGCTAAGCAAAAGGGTGAAGAACACATTCGCGCCAAGACTTCAAGGGTCATTAAGGACCCACAAGGAAATGAGGTGACTCGTAAAATCGCCGAGTTATCCCACAACGAGAATTGGTAACCGACTGCGCCTTAAAAGAAAAAGGGCACGCAAGGACACCTTCATCATTAAAAATAACACAAACAGGGCACAACAATGCCGAACCTCGGGTAAGATATGAAGTCTTACTAAGAATTTCATCCACTAAAGAGGAGATGAAATTCAATAAGAAGAGAAATTCAACCCAAAGTCCATCGACTCCCAAGAGACTTTGGGAAGAATTTGGGAAGTGCGCCCTAAGAGATTGGCTTGGTTGACCCAACTCGGTCAAGACCTTGGGCGCATTAAAGAAGTAAGTGTTGAATCACAACGAGAAATTCCCTCAAGAAAGAAGAGAAGGATGAAACCTTAGCCTGGGAAGCAAGGTCTAACAAGGATCTTAAAGTCAAGCAAGCACCAACACCAAGGAAGGAGGATCATCAGCTCGTCGGCGCATCGTGATGAAAGCATCTAACCAGATTATTCACTTGGGATCGAGAAACCTTAACCCATCCTAGCCGAATTCCTTTCCCTCACTCGGAAAATCGGCCCCTTCCTTATTTCAAAACCCTTTCTACCCTTCAGACCCCATTCTCAATTCCATGTTTTAACGATTCCATACAAGTGGCAACCTCACAACCTAAGTTGCAACCTCGAAAACTCGATCCTAATTCCTGAATTCACCGTGTCCTCAAGTTTGAAACCCACTCTCTTAGCCCTGTAAACCTAATCGTTCCCAAAAACCCAACACACATAGGCGTGCAAGTATACAATTTCCCCGTGGAATACCTTCTCTATAGGACCACGGTTCTTCTCTTGACTCGTTAACCCTGCAATGATTTCCAAGCTTCGGGGACGAAGCTTCTCGTAAGGGGGGGAGAGTGTAACACCCCGTGTTACGGCCTTCAATCCCGGATTAATTATTTAATTAATCCCGTTAATAATAATTAAATATGATTTAATTCGGTTAGGTTTCCCTTTAATTAATTAATAAGGCCCACCATGAACCGTGGGCCCTTGCCTAAATTAGAGCCTTAAGCCTATTAGGAATAAAGAAAGTAAACCTTTTACTATTCAGATTCTGATTAGGAATCCTAGACCTAGTTATCTATTATGAATAAAGGAAGTAGGTCTTTTACTATTCAGATTATGATTAGGATTCTCTTTAATTAATTAATATGGTCCACTATGGACCATGGAACCCAATCCTTAGTCCCAAAAGGAATAGAATTAGCAAGCCTATAATATTAGTTCCTAATTGGGACTCCTAAATATATAAATAGGGGACTTAAGAGGCACCTAGAACCCCCCACCACAATAAACGACTCACCATCCCAAAAGAGCTCCAAGAATTCCCTTAGAAGAAATCAAGAAAGCAAGAAAGCTTAAAGAAAGACCCTTCATAGCCAAGGAATTAATTAAGGCTAAGAGGTAACCCATGTCTCAACAAAACCTATTTTCATAGCTATGATTCCCCCTTAGGGTTTCCCCCATATTATTGTGTATTGGCGAGATATGATGATTATTATTGATGTTTGATGTGATGATCCCATGAGGGATCTTGATGATCTTGATATTGGGAGATTCTTGATGATTATAGAATTCTTAATGATTATATAGAGTTCTTGATGATTATGTGTTGCTCTTGATAATTGGGTGATGCTCTTGATGTTTATGTGTTATTCTTACCGAATCTTGCAATTAGAAGACGAACCGTATACTTGTTGATGTAAAAGTGATTAGAACCCTAGGTTGTATCGTATGATCGTATTCTTGGATTGTCGGGTGGGGAAATCGCATGTTTGGGTGTTGATTATATTTATAAAAGCATGATAGGTTATGTGCCGTCCGTCTCTTGTATTTGATTCGTTAATTGTCTACGTGTTGTCGTTAATTGCGTTGTAAAGTTTCTAAGCATGGGTTCGGGTTCCACAACGGTTCCCGGGGCGTAGAGTGATGAAAAGAGTCAGTGGGGGGTAGGGGACCCGCCACCTACCCACGGCCGAGAAACACCGCCCGGCAGCGGGTAGCCGGCGGGCGGGCAGCTGCACGCCGGCGACCCGCTGCCCGGAACAGTATTATCCGGCGGGCAGCCGGCGGGTGGCCCCCACCCACCGGCTACCCGCTGGAAATTCATCCCACCCGGGATCCCGGCTTCCCCGTTTGATGTTCCCCCGTTCCCCGTGGTGTCCCAACGGACTCCATTTATCGTGCCTATGTCTAGTTTGATGTTTCGGGTACCGTTCGTAGGTTTATGAGTCTATTATATTGCATGCTAGTTGAATTGATATCCCGTTGACCTAGGTGGAAGAAGTATGAACCCCTTAGGACTATTCTTATTAAGTGATGGATCACGCATAGGTTTTGTTATACGTTTTCTCCCCCTTCCTAATGTGTAATGTGGGTTGCATGTGCTTGCTATGTGTTATGTGTGTGCTACCCCAATTCGGTTGCGATCGGATTGGTTATCCTGAGCTGCGGTTCAGAAGCTGGCTGCGGTCAGATTGATATTCTTGGGCTGCGGTCCACCGTTTGGTTGCGATCAAACGTTTCTATACGAGCTGCGGTTCGTCCTTTTTCCTGGCTGCGGTCAGATGACATTCTCTTGGGCTGCGGTCCACTGTTTGGTTGCGATCAAACACTATGATGAGCTGCGGT
The DNA here is from genome assembly GCF_001879475.1 of Ipomoea nil. NCBI lineage: Eukaryota > Viridiplantae > Streptophyta > Magnoliopsida > Solanales > Convolvulaceae > Ipomoea > Ipomoea nil. The sequence goes on from NW_017616883.1 coordinate 24,193, forward strand.
TCATCGGTCGGTTGCGATCGACCCCTCCGTGTTGCGATACGGGGCAGGGTGCTGCGGGGCCGTGTCAGAGCTATATGCGCTGACCCTCATGTATGGGCATGCGATTGGTCCTGTGGCGCCAACAAAGTGTGTTATGTGTTGTGACAGGGACGAGTTGTGATTACGAGTATCTTGGGGGATGTGACTATGGGATTTATATTGGGGATTGTTCATGTTGGGTTATGATCATTGTTTATGCTTTGCCTTATCTGCCTTATCTGTTGTGAACTGCATATGCTCGTTATAACTGTTGCTTGTGTCTGGCCTTATCTGTCGAGTCATTCCCGGTTTTAAAGCTAGAGTTCGTAGGATATATCTTCATGCTCAAAATGGTTTTCGTATATCTATATATATCTCTATATGTATTGTATTTCAACGCGTTGGAGTGGGTTACCAGCATCTCTCGCTGAACAGATATATTTGGCTTTCAGGCACAGAAGATTAAGTCACTGGAGTGCGCTAGAACTTAGAAGTAGATAGTTTCCCTTTTGGCCTGCGTGCCACGTTTACGTATTTACGCTTTGAGGATATTAGTTAGTTAGCCTGTGCACTTGGGTTCTCTAGCCCAGGTGTGGCATAGCACCCCGAACGCTTGTAATTATATCTTGGGATTTAATAAGATTCTACCTTTATTATAAGTTTTAAATGTCTTGAAAATCTGGGGTGTTACACACATCCTCATAGGAATCAATCAATGGATCACAACAAAGATACGAAACCATACTCAACAAGGAAAGGATCACAATCCGTGGTTCCGCCCGCGGGAACCTCTTCCATAAACCCACGTACCCCGCGGGTGGACCCCTAACCGCCGTTCCGCCCGCGGGTACATGCCCTGTACCAAAACAATCCCTTCGGGGATTTTCAACTCCAAGCTCAAATTCAAGTCCAAAAAACCCAAAATCTCACAAAATACAACAATATGACTTGAATCAAAGGAATAGCCAAGAAATGGCATACATGAACCCTAATAACAAGCTCTAGATATGCATTTTCACAAGACAATGCATCAACACTCATATTTCATAGCAAAATCACAAGTAGAATCCAAGAAATCATCATATAGGTAAGTAAAATAGATTTTGTAAAACATGGGTTAGCTCTTGTAGCCTAAACCTTCACTTAATACACCTTTACAAGCTTCTAACAATGTTCTCCTTCAACACCAACTTCAAGAACACACCCAAAAGATAACAAAGATTTCATCTTTAGAAAAAGACAACTTAAAAAGCATTAAAAACACTAAAGGACCAAAGATCTTACCCTCCTATGTGCTCAAGAGTAGGAAAGGTGGAATCTTGGAGACTAACTTGAAAGATCTTGGAATGCCCAAACTTGCTTGAAGAAGAAGCTAGCTAAATTCTAGAGAGAAGGAGGAGCTTTTGTTTTGACAGTGTTAGGGAAAGAATGAAAGATCACTCTAGGTTACCTTGGGATACAATCATGAGGTGAAATGTCTTCATTACCCTTACCCCGACTATTGAATTTTCAGGATTTTAGGAATTAAACTATCAATTAAACTAGGATAAATTACTTAATTAATCCTTAAATAGAATTCGGATTTACGGGGTGTCACATCCTCTCCCCCTTAAAAGAAGCTTCGTCCCCGACCCTTGGGTATGACGAATTAAAAAAAAACGGTAAAACGAAACAACCATGTGACAAGAGAGTCAGGAATATCCTTTTGGCCAAAACTTATAGGGCTCAAGTGGTACCAAAATGATCAAGAAGTCATAGCATTGAAAGGTTGAAAAGAAATAATCAACGGAGTTCTTTGAGTATAACAACACTAAAGCCAAACACAACAACCAACTTTCTAACCAACACCAAAGATCTAAACAACTAGCTCCTAGAACAACCCACAAAGCTAAATACTCAACACCACTAAGAAACAAGAACGAACACACAAGGCAAACAACAAGGCAACTAGCAAACGGCAGCAACAACGAGGACGGGAATACGGGGTTACCTGAGCTGAACAACTCTGGGTAACGCTCCCTCATAGCCGACTCCAACTCCCACGTAGCTTCCTCTACACCGTGATGTGACCACCAAACCTTTACCATCTTCACCGATTTCCTGCGGGTTTCCTGAGTTTTGAAATCCAGAATCTTGAGCAGTCTCTCTTCGTAAGACATATCATCATCTAGAGGGATCACCTCCGATGGTATTATGTGCGTTGGGTCATGTCTTAACCTGAGACACGTGGAAAACATTGTGCACTCGCTCCAACTCCATAGGTAGCGCCAACCGATAAGCTAAACCTATAATCCTCTCAAGTATCTCATAAGGTCCAATGAACCTAGGGCTTAGCTTGACCTTCTTGCCGAACCTCATAACTCCCCGGGTGGGAGAGACCTTCAGCCACACCTTATCCCCAACCGCAAACTCCACTTGCTTCCTCCCCAAATCGGCGTAAGACTTTTGACAATCCTGTGCCACGTTCATTCTTTCCTGAATCTGTTTAATCTTCTCCACTGTATCGTGCAAGTACTGTGGACCTAACACCACTGGATTGACCATATTCTCCCAACACAACGGGCTGCGACACTTTTGACCGTAAAGTGCCTCATACGGTGCCATTCGAATACTTGAGTGGTAACTGTTGTTATACGAAAATTCAATTAAATCCAGGTGATCTTCCCACGACCCCTGAAAATCCAGCATTCATGCTCTCAACATGTCTTCAATTGTCTGAATGGTCCTCTCTGTCTGTCCGTCCATGGTGGGGTGGAAAGCGGTACTAAGGCTCAACTTCGTCCCCATGGCCGCTTGAAAGACATCCAAAACTGTGATAGGAACCTCAGATCCCGATCGGAGACGATATCCCGTGGTACCCCATGGTACTTCACCACTTGATTAACATAGGCTTGAGCTAACTGAGTCATTGTCCATGTTTCCTTGATTGCAATAAGCCGAGCAATCTTGGTTAACCGATCCACTACTACCCAAATCTTGTCCTTGCCGGTGCGGGTCACCAGTAAGCCGCCCACAAAATCCATGGAGATAGAATCCCACTTTCCTTGCGGTACCTCCAACGGCTATACTATACCCTTAACTGTACAACGCTCTGCCTTGACCTTTTGACAATTTAGGCATCCACCAACGAATTCCGCTATTTCCTTCTTCATATTAGGCCACCAAAATAGGTTCTTCACATCCTTATATAACTTGTCACCCTCTAGATGTACTGAATAGGGTGTATTATGCCCTTCTTCATGAATCTGACGCTTCAACCGATCACACGATGCGGGTATACACAGACGGCCCTTGTATCTCAATCCCCCGTCAGGAGATAACTCAAAAGGTCCTACTCTTCCTTTAACCACGTCACCCCTCGTCCTCATCAAACTAATGTCTTTCAGCTGTTCTTTCTTAATTTCTTCCACCAGTGTAGGCATAATCCGAAGGTTGAAAAGACGAGTCTCAGACTATACTTCACCTTACTCCACCACTTCCAAGTTCATCCTTTGAAGTTCTTTACAAAGCTCGTCAGCCACAACCCAAATGGAACTGACAGCGTGCTTGGACTTCCTGCTTAGGGCGTCAACTACCACATTTGCTTTCCCTTCATGATATTGAATGTCCAGCTCATAATCTTTGATAAGTTCCAACCAACGTCTTTGGCGTATGTTAAGGACCTTCTGCGTGAATATATACTTGAGACTTTTGTAGTCTGTAAAGATCTTGCAACGTACCCCATACAGGTAATACCTCCAGATCTTCAAGGCGAAGACTACTCCCGCCAACTCCAGTCGTGAGTCGGGTAATTCTCCTCGTGCACCTTGAGTTTGTCAAACAAGTCGTCGATCCTCGGTAGTGGATATTTGTTCTTGATCGTTACATCGTTTTTTTTTTTTCAACTCAATATTTCATTTATTCATTCATTTCAAAGAGGCATAATGCATATACAAAGACGCCATGGCCCCAAAAGTGGACCATGGCTCACAAAGTGTGTAAAATGTACAAGTGTGGCCCAAAAGTGACCACCCCAAACATAAAATAGACAAAAGGCCCATTGAGCCTTACACAAAACTGGGCCATTCGGCCATAGTCCTCAAAGCCGGCCATAATGGCCTCATGTACATAGGGCCAAGGCCCATCAGCCTTCTCGGCCAAACATCCATACAGGCCCAAGGAATTAATTCCTTATTGAACGGCCCAGCTTCAGATCATCACGGCCCACTGGGCTTTAACTCCAACCAGATCAGCTTAGCCCATGAGACCACCACTCATGGTGGCCCAAACATCCCAAAAACTCAAGGCCCATCAGCCTTTTCTTTCTCCCTAGAGCCCAACCGGCTCTCATAACCAGAGAATAGCATCGGGGTAATTAATTCCACTAGCCCAATGTCTCATAGAAACCACAGGCCACCTCGGCCACATTTCACCAAGAGCCCCCAAGCTTATATTAAAAACAACAGCCCAACTCAAGGCCTTTCTCATCAGCACATCAAACTGGCCCAAAAATCCCAGCCTAAGCTCAAAAATCCCCAGGCCCAAGCCTTTATATCATCCCCTAGACCATTCGGCCATCCACAAACCAATCCAACATTTTTATTAACACAATCCCATCCTGGACTGCCCCAAGCATCCGCCTTGTCTCTCCATTAAATCTATCATCTCATATCATTATAATTTGCCTTGCAACCAAGCTTGGTGGACCAACCTTATGCCTCCCAAACCACTCAACGTGAGAACCATGGCAGCCTAGTCCTCCACATTAAAGCTTTGGACTAGGCTGCAGATTGCTTAAGCTTCCTCTACAACTTGAGAACCATCCCAGCATTATTGTTCAAGCTGCTCTACAGCCCTCATTTCTCATGCCTCCCAACCTGGGCTGCAGACCTTTATTATTTGTTACAATCAGTCAGGAGATAGTCCCAGTCCCCTGCTACATTCTCAAAGTAACCCTCAGACCACTTGCATCGGTGTTTCCCCACAGTTGGCCTATTTCTCAAACCACTCCCAACCACTGATGATGGACCATAATCATGTCTCACAGCACTGGCTGCCAGTTTAGCAAGCAGAAGCTTAGTGGCTCTGGTCACTGATGCCCCATCATAATCCACCACTCCATTTTTATACTTTTTCTTCTTTGCAAAAGCTCTCACTTCCACCATTGTTTCAAGGATTATTCCCCCAAAGATTTTATCTTCATCAACCAATAATCCACAGTTTCTTTCCACTCCTGCTCATCCACACTATCGAATTTCTGCTTCCAAGTCAAAGCCTCCTTGGATCCAGCTTCATCAGAAATTATAGGGAGGCTATCCACTTCTCCTCCTTTCAAGATCTCTTCTGCCAGCCCCCTCTGGATCTCTATAGACCTATCACTCTCATCTCTCTCCTCGATCTCCTTCCGTCTCCTCGCAAACGTCCTGCAGCAGTGGCCTCGAGAGGTCTCTGGTTCACCTGTATTAGCTCGATCTCAGGGAACAACGCACCATCAGGAAGCCAGTAGGCTACTTCATCAGGATCCGGTGACCTTTGCGTCGCCGGAAAATTTTTCGCCGCCAGGGGTGGCGGCCAACAACACCCGATAGAAATCTGGCCAAGCAAGATATATGTTATAAATGTTATATTATATGAGTATTTTATTATATTCATATGATATGATATGAAGTTTGGGCATTTATGTAACTTGGGGGAGTTTGGGGATTTTAGAGTGAGAGGGAAATTCTAGAGAGAAGGGATCCGCCCCGTAGGGTTCGTCGTTACATGGTTTAATTCACAATAATCAATGCACAGTCTCATACTCCCATCCTTCTTCTTCACGAAAAGCACAGGCGCTCCCCATGGTGATGTACTAGGTCGGATATACCCCTTGTCCAACAACTCTTGTAACTGAACCTTCAATTCCTGCATTTCTTTGGGCGCTAAACGATAAGGAGCCTTTGATATAGGTGTCATCCCAGGCACAAGATCTACCGAGAACTCAACTTCCCTATGAGGAGGCATGCCCGGAATTTCCTTGGGAAATACGTCAAGGAACTCGCGCACCACCGGTATGGATTGAGCCACATCTCCCTTTGCCTTCAGATTCTCGACGGAACACAGATAGGCTTCGTGACCCTTCTCAAGGTAATTCTTCATCCTTATCATCGATACCAACTTGACCCCAGACTCCACCGTTGTTCCCCGATAAGACACCCTCTTCCCGTTGGGTCCTCTAAGTACCACTTTCTGTTCGCCACAGAGGATCTGCGCTTTGAACTGCCCCAGCCAATCCATGCCCAAAACTACATCTACACCGTCCAGGCCGAACTGGATTAGATTACTGGGGAACTCTTCTCCACCGATGACTATCTTAACGTATTTAAAGAGGCGGCCGCGTGACTTGACTTCTCCGGAAGCCACCTTCACGTTCAGCTTTACTTCAACGCCATCGGTTAAGCCTAGCTTCTTCACGAGCACCGGCGACACGAACGAGTTAGATGCACCAGAGTCGAACAGGATCACGGCCGGAAGCGACTGCACCATAAAGGTTCATGTTATCATGTCGCCATCCCCAGCCTGACCTTCGCTTAAGACAAGAGTCTTCTCAGGTGACGACCCTCCCGATGAGTTCTGAACTCCCAAACTTCTGATCGATCTTTGTTCACGAGGCGACGGTACCGTAGCTTCACTGGGGCTTACTCGCGTAGACGTACCACTCCTGTTCCACTGCTCAACGACACTGGGAGTGTTGCGAAATCCCGCCACCTTGGGTTTCTTACCCACTTTGATAACATCTTTAAGCGATACCGCACGTTGGCGAGGCGGCGTCATGACAAAGCTTCTACAACAACAACACTGTTAAGAAACAAAAAAAAACAAGCAAGCAAGCAAACTATAAAAAACACACAGCTCACCGCGCGTCCTAAGATTCCAAAGCCATAAACACTTAGATTCTTACGGTCGCTTAAGGTCTCAAACCCACACTTATCTTCTTAAAAGTCTAGACTCTAGCATCCTAGGCTCTAATACAAACTGTAACACCCCCGATTTTCATGCCATTTTAAACTTAAATATGTGAGATAAACTAACCACCAAAACATAAAGCATAGCACAACGGAAGTCCACTATTATAAAAACCGGGAAAAAGAGAGTGTTATGCCACGTTCACACCATTGTGAATGCACAGGCAAGAACCAACATCAACAAACTAATATGTTCAACATAGGGGCACACAGGCCCAAAACACAACTTAAACAGTCCACGGGATCTAATCTATCCATGACTATCGCGCTCGCCGACTACTCAGGACCTGAAAAGCACATAAACAAATGGGACGACGTCCGATCAGCGAATAATGCTGGTAACCCATCAATACGCGTCAATAGCATATATATAGATAGTTTAATACCAAATCATTTTCGAAACGAAATACTGTATATATCAGTTCAAAGCCAGAGATAGAAGTCAACCGCAAAGAATCTATATCACTCACAACAAGGACAAGGGGAACACATCCCAAACACATTAAGACATAACAACCACAGCACAAGTACAACTCAAGGTGTATTCTACCATCACCCAGTAGAATACCACCCGACATGCTCAACATGTAAGAATAGGGAAATACACATCGGCAACACATGCCTTCTTGACATCACTCATCACGAATATGATAATCCATCCTTATGCCGGTTCCAACCTTATGGCTACCCCCAACCTTATAGCTAGTCCCAACCATTACCTCCAGGACCCCTGTACATCCAAGTCCAACCTTATGCCTCCAAGGACCGTTGTCCCCACTCCGACAATCTCCAACATATCCACCGATTCATAGTACACGAGGGTACCGTTCAATACACGGCCGAAGCCACCCCAAACACGTGAACATTACACACAGGTCACAACTCCATAATCACGTCAGGGCCACCACGAGAACCACTACCGTACCTTGGTGACTAATGTCCCATTCCATTAATCGTGCAACCCAGGTACATCCAACACACACATCCTCATAGGAATCAATCAATGGATCAAAACAAAGATACGAAACCATACTCAACAAGGAAAGGATCACAATCCGACAACAACGATGATCAACACAAGTTATCATCCACAATAGGAAGGAACAAACCACACAAGCTAGCAATTCAACACCGAACTAGTATGCTTATCAAACGGGTAAACAAAACGTAGTTCCGAAGAACATACAAGACTCAACATGGTTCAACGAATCACAAAGTTGAACACTTAGCACGATTCAAGACACCAAATCTTACATGGATTCCTACCATATAGTTCTAGACATACGAAACATCAAGAGGACACTCAAAAGCCCAACAAAAGAACATCGGGATGTCAAAACACCAATTACCGAGTCAAAAGAATCACGGGGAACAAATCCCCAAACATCCACAACCTTGTACCCGCGGGTGTGACCACGGGTGGACCCCCACCCGTGGTCCCGTCCGCGGGAACCTCCCCCATAAACCCACATACCCCGCGGGTGGGGCGGCGGGTGGACCCCTACCCGCCGCTCCGCCCACGGGTACATGCCCTGTACCAAAACAATCCCTTCGGGGATTTTCAACTCCAAGCTCGAATTCAAGTCCAAAACACCCAAAATTTCACAAAATACAACAATATGACTTGAATCAAAGGAATAGCCAAGCAATGGCATACATGAACCCTAATAACAAGCTCTAGATATGCATTTTCACAAGACAATGCATCAACACTCATATTTCATAGCAAAATCACATGTAGAATCCAAGAAATAATCATATAGGTAAGTAAAATAGAGTTTGTAAAACATGGGTTAGCTCTTGTAGCCTAAACCTTCACTTAATACACCTTTACAAGCTTCTAACAAGGTTCTCCTTCAATACCAACTTCAAGAACACACCCAAACGATAACAAAGATTTCATCTTTAGAAAAAGACAACTTAAAAAGCATTAAAAACACTAAAGGACCAAAGATCTTACCCTCCTATATGCTCAAGAGTAGGAAAGGTGGAATCTTGGAGACCAACTTGAAAGATCTTGGAATGCCCAAACTTGGCTTGAAGAAGAAGCTAGCTAAATTCTAGAGAGAAGGAGGAGCTTTTGTTTTGAGAGTGTTAGGGAAAGAATGAAATATCACTCTAGGTTAGCTTGGGATACAATCATGAGGTGAAATGTTTTCATTACAGTTACTAAGATGGAAAAGTGTAAGGGAACAAGGGAACTATTCACAAAGCTTAGAGTACAACTCATTGACTTGGGGGACTAGTCAATTACTACTCCCCGACTATTGAATTTTCAGGATTTTAGGAATTAAACTATCAATTAAACTAGGATTAATTACTTAATTAATCCTTAAATAGATTCGGATTTATGGGGTGTCACATCCTCTCCCCCTTAAAAGAAACTTCGTCCCCGAAGCTTGGGTACGACAAATTAAAACAAAACGGTAAAACGAAACAACCATGTGACTTGAGAGTCAAGAATATCCTTTGGGCCAAAACTTATAGGACTCAAGAAGTACCAAAATGATCAAGAAGTCATAGCATTGAAAGGTTGAAAAGAAATAATCAACGGAGTTCTTTGAACGAAGATTTCGTCCCATGTGCAATATATCATAAGGTAGTGACCGTGCTGAGCCTATAATACTGAGCAAATTGTTAATATGGGATGAAGCACTAATGACGCACAAACACTATTTTGAGGCTTTGGACAAATGCATGAGGGATCTATTGAGGTTCGACATACTGGGTAGTGCTGAAAAGACTTTTGGTAGAAAGAGAATAGTGTTGGGCGGCGATTTTAAACAGATCCTACCTGTTATTCCGAAAGCAACAAGACCAGTAGTTGTCGGAGCAAATATTGATTCTTGAGTTAATTCCAGCAATGGTCCTCCAACTAAATTGATTTTCCAAAATTAGTCCCCGAGTTTTAATTTGGACACTTTACATCCCTTGACTTTTAATTTCTTTCCAATTGAGGTTCTTTCGTCAGATTATGGTAAAGTGGACTTTAAATGAAAGGGTAAAGTAGTTATTTCATATGGCTAATGTATAATTCTTCGTATTTCTTCCTTGTATGCGCGACTTCAGACATTATATTCACTTAATTGCTTAATCCCTAATGGAATTTTATTCTTCGAGTGGATTTAGGGATTAAGCAATTAAGTGAATCTATTGTCCAAAGTCACGCATACAAGGGAGGAATACGAAGAGTTATACATTAGGTAGATGAAAAGCACATTCCCAAGCTCGAGATATAGCATGCTTGATGAGTCGCAGCTAGAATGCCGAGCGATCCTCTCGCTGACTTTAGATGTCATTGATCAAATTAATCAGTACATGTGCGACATGAATACTGCAGAAGGATGAATATATTTAAGTTGTGACTCTTTGTGTAAGGCAGAATCAGACAGTGAAAATCTATCAGAAGTACACACTCCTAAATTCTTAAATAGTTTGAGATTGTCAGGTCTCATAATCATTCATTGACATTAAAGGTTGGTGCACCTGTTATGTTAATGTAGAACATATACCACTCTCTTGGTCTTTGTAACGGGACGTGACTCACCATCACAAGATTGGTAGATCACATTGTCGTGGCAAGAATAGTTAATGGGACACATGAAAGAACCAAAGTTCTTATCCCCCGAATGTTTCTCACTCCTTTTGATATGAGATTTCCCTTCAAGTTCCAGCGTAAACAATTCCCGTTGATGCTTGCATATGCAATGACTATCAACAAAAGCCAATGTCAAACACTAACTCACGTTGGGTTATTGCTAAAAAAACCGGTCTTTAATCACGGACAATTGTACATGGCTTTCTCCCAAGTCACCCATCTTGATGGCCTGAAGGTGTTATTTCTAGACAATGATGGACAAGATTGTGTTGCGACTACCAATGTCGCCTACAAAGAAGTCTTCAATAATATATAAATACAATCGATGAAATTATGTTTTTTTTTTCTTTTTTGTTCCAAAATGACAAAATTGCTATATATCTAGACAAAAATATATCCTTTATACAAATGAATTAAGATAGCAATTGATTACTATAACTAAGTTGCTAGAGAATGAGCACATTTGCTCAATTTATAAAAATCCTAAACACCTACTGAAGGCACAAAGAACTAATAATGCCTCCACTAAGGCTCAAACTCACAACCTCCCATATGGGAGTCCAACCCGGTTACTATCTGTGCACAAGGTGCTTGGCCTAAACAATGAAATATAAAAATCTCTAAAGTTATAGCACCGCATGCATACATCTACACATTAACTATTAATTTGAGCAATTATTTGTTTGAATTCAAGCAATATAACATTAACAAACATAAACGATCCAAACCATATCTTCAATTGCACTATATAATACGGATTATTTGATCTTAATATATTATAACAAATTCATTCTGTGCATCGCACATGTGAAAATACTAGTTGAAAATAACAAAAATACTACTGATAATAAAAAATATTAGAAATAACAACAACAACAAGAATAATAATTATAATAATAATAATAATAATAATAATAATAATAATAATAATAATAATAATAATAATAATAATAATAGTAATAATAGTAATAATAACAATAATAACAATAACAACAATAACAATAACAATAACAATAACAATAACAATAACAATAACAATAACAATAACAATAACAATAACAATAACAATAACAATAACAATAACACAATAATAATAATAATAATAATAATAATAATAATAATAATAATAATAATAATAATAATAATAATAATAATAATGATGATGATGTTATGCTCTGCAACCCAATTCAATTATCTACCCAAAAGAACTCTACAACCCAACTATAAATACTACCCAACCCGTTTCAACGCAGCTTCATCTCTGCCATTTTTTCGCTTCATTCTATCGCTTTCCAGAACCCTCTCCCCGTCTTCCATTTAAGACAATAAAGTCGGACCTACGAAGCAGGCAAAACTTCAAAGAAAATCCATCAAAGACAGTATGAAGGTGATGTCAGTAACAAACGACCTAAATTAGAAGGAAAAAAGACCTGGCAATGTAGCGATACATGGCCGACGACATCCATCGACTTAAACTTTGTTTGAGGTAAAATCTATTCAATCTAGATGCTTTTGTTGAAAGATGAATTGGAGATAAAATTAAGCAGTTTGCAGTTCTGTATTTTCACATTCACAAAGCTTGAAGGTTTAAAACAATCATCCAGCAGTGTATAAAGAAAGAATCTGTTAAAGATAAGTTTCTTTTAGTAATATTTGTTTTACTGTACTAATACTATGAAATATGAATTCGTAATTTCTCCTATACTATAATTACAGTTATGGGGATCTTCTGTTGTTGTTGATAACCCCTCCAGTTCACCCACTATCCTTCAATTTTTGATATGTTCACCCCCTCCGCTAGGAAACATGATTATGGAATTGAGAATTAATCCTGCTTCATCTTTAACTTAGTTTTTACCCCTTAGGTTATGTGAACCACTATTTTAGTCTGCTGCACATATAATCCAATGACTGATATATATGATTGTATTTGCAGTTTTATGCTTTTTGGTATTTATGGCAAGAAAGTTCCTCAACAGACAGTTGTTGAAGTTGGAGATGCATTTAGAAAAATCTCAAAGAGGTATATATGCTTTCCTTGAATTATTATTTCCATTTTTTACTTTCATAATCTTCTATCAGTTGCTTTCTTAGATTAATTGTGATAATCTTTTTTTTTTTTTTTGTGATTTCCATTTTTTTGCACTTTTTTCCTTTCATTAAAGTTTAGATAACCTTCTCAAGGAAAAGAAAAGATATGGTAAAGCAAAGAAAAGCATATGTCTTCAATATGATTAAGCAAGGGGAAGGATGAATTTATGGCTAACAATATGACAAAAAATTATGCAGACATGAAGTAGTGCCCAAAGTCTAGTCACAGAAGAAGATCTCGTGATCCATATATTCACGCAACTTGGCGATGAATACAATTCAATTGTGGCTGCTCTCCGCGTCCAAACGGATGTTATATCATTTGGTGAGTTGCATGATGTCCTCAGTGACTACGAGAGATTGTTGAAAGAGAACGAAGCAGCTTCGAATATTCACATGCCTACAACCAATGTGACACCCCAAAAATCCACACTCCAATCCATGAATTAATTGAGTAATTAATTCTATTTCTCTTGAGGAATTGATTCCTAAAATCCTGATTTTTGATACTCAAGGACTAGTATTTGACTAGTCAATCTTTAAGTGGTGTTGTACCTTGTGCTTTGAGAGGAGTTCCCTTGTTCCTTACACTTTTTAAGAGTTAGTAAGGGTATCCTTGTCTGTTCACCAAGAGTTAGTTTTGTAACCTAAACCTAGAAGACTTCTTCATTTTCCATCCCTTACAATTCCTAGAAAATATCTCTACCTTCTCTCTAGAAAAGAAGAGTAGCTTGTTCTTCAAGCCTAGTGAGACCTTTGTCAAGATTCCATGTTTTGCTTCCAAGATTCAATCTTTCCTCTATTTGGGCATCTAGAAGGGTAAGATCTAAGTTTATCTAGTCTTTTTGGTTCCATCTTAGTTGTCTTTTCTTAAAGGTAGGATCTTTATGATCTTTTGGTTTGATCTTGAAGTGGGTTTGGCTAGTGAGCTTAGTGGAGAGCTTGTTGTGGTGTAAGAGCAGTCTTTTGGTCTTCAAGAGGTAACCCATGCTCTACAAAACCTATTTTGCTTACCTATATAAGATTTCTTGGCTTCTATTTGTGTTTTGCTATGAAATGTGAGAGTTTATGCATTAATCTTGTGATATTGCATATCTAGAGCTTGTGTTTAGGGTTCCTTTGTGCCATTGCTTAGCATGTTCCTTGGTTCAAGTCATTTTGTTGTGTTTGGTGAGATTTGGTGTGTTTTGGACTTGAATTTGTGTTTGGAGGAGAAAATCCCCGAAGGGATTTGTTGTGGTACAGGGACGTACCCGCGGGCGAAACGGCGGGCGGGGCATCACCCACCGGCCTTCCCGCGGGGAACGTATCGCCCTGATGGTCGTGTACCCGCAGGCGGGACCACGGGTAGGGTACTACCCGTGGGTCCACCCGCGGGGAACACGGTGGAGTTGGTTCGGGATTTGTTCCCCGTGATTTGTTTGTCTCGGTGTTTGATTTTTTGACTTCTCGTTGTTCTTTGTGGAACTATTTGAGCGTCTTCTTGATGTTTCGTAGGTCTAGAGCTTCATGGTAGGTATCCATGTAGGATCTTTGGTGTCTTGATTCGTGCTAAGTGTTCAACTTTGTGTTTCATTGAACCAAGAAGTGTCTTGTGTGTTCCTCGGAACTATCTTGAAATTCCCCGTTGATAAGCATGCTAGTTTGTTGTCTTAATGCTAGCGTGTGTGTTGTTCGTACCTTCCGTTTGGGTGATGATAACTTGTGTTATTCATCGTTGTTGTTGTTGGGTGGTGACCCGTTCCTTGATCGAGTGTGTTTCATACCTTCGTTGTAATCCGTTGCTTGACTTTCGTGTGAGTGGTGGTGCGTATGTGGCTCTACCTGGATTGCACGATTAGTGGTATGGGACGCTAGTCACCAAGGTATTGCAGCGGTCCTCGTGGTGGTCGTGACGTGATTATGGAGTTGTGGCTGAGTCCACGTGACTGGGGGATAACATTGTGTTATCCGGGCATGTGTTGCCGTGATTGGTGGGTTTCCGTTGGTGGTTATAGGTGGGGGACGACGGTCCCGGCGGAATAAGGTTGGACTTGGCTGTACAGGGGTTTTCTGGAGGTAATGGTTGGCTTTGAAGGTACAAGGTTGGGGGTAGCCATAAGGTTGGAATAGGGCATAAGGAAGGCATATCAACTCGTGATGGGTGATGTCACGAGGGCTTGTGTAGCCGTTGTGGTGAGTTCTCTTCTCTCGTGACGTGTGTAGTCACGGAGGCTTGTGTTGTTTGGCATGTGTTGTCGTTGGGTGAGTCTTTATCCTTGTGTGTGGTTAACGTTTGTTGTTGGGATGTGTTCCCGGTGTTATCTTTGTGAGTGGTGAGTCTTGTGTTGTCTTATGATCTTGGCTTTTGACTTATATATATGTATTCCGTTTCGAAAATGGTTTTTATATCTTATATCTACCTATTTATGATACTTAACGGTATTGGTGGGTTACCAGCATCTTTTGCTGACCGGGCGTCGCCCCGATGTTTATCTTTGTGTTCTTTCAGGTGTTGAGTAGTCGAGCGTGATGTCTAGAGCCGGTAGCTTAGCGCCTGTACCTTTAGATTGTGTTTTTGTGGCCTACGAGCCAATGGTTTTAGACTGTTTATAGTTTGATGTTTTGGGATAGTGATACACTTGCAGATTGTTCGCCTTAGCGTTTACCGGGTGTGGTAGACGTGGCATAACACCCCTGTTTTGGATTTCTTTCATCCAGTTTCCATTTTCTTCCGCTGTGCTAGTGTTTGTGTTAATCTGCATGTGTTAAGACTTCTTTTTAGGTCTTTTTTTTGGGGGGGTGTTACAGTTGGTATCAAAGCCTAGGCTTTGAGCCTTGGTTTAGAGCCTAGGGAGAGTTGAGTCTAGACTTTCTAAGTGTTTAAGTGTGTTTTGAGACCTCTAAGCGACCTTAAGAAGCTAAGTGTTAGGCTTAGGACTCTAGGTTGCGCGGTGAGATGTGTGTTGCTTTCTGTGTTGCTTGCTTGCTTGTTCTTTTGGTAACCTTGTTGTTGTAGCAGAAGTGCGATGCCTCATCATCCTCGCGCTCGCTCCCTAGAGACCCCGACCAACGAGCAGCTCGCCCAGAATCTCCATCAGCTGACGCAGACGATGCAGTCTCTCAGTGAAGCTCTGTTGAACAACAATCAA
Organism: Ipomoea nil; assembly: GCF_001879475.1. Classification (NCBI taxonomy): domain Eukaryota; kingdom Viridiplantae; phylum Streptophyta; class Magnoliopsida; order Solanales; family Convolvulaceae; genus Ipomoea; species Ipomoea nil. The sequence continues at coordinate 40,014 of NW_017616883.1, forward strand.
GCTGCGCCGCCTCCGCCTACGGTTGAGCACCGTGATGTGGGTCGTTTAGTGTCAGGGCATTGGCCGCCTTCCTTTGCTGGTGAAGAAGACCCTGTAGTCCTTGAAGAGTGGCTACGGGTGTTTGATAAGATTTTTACCGTGGTAGGCTGTCCCGAAGAGAGGAGAGTAGAACTGGCAACGTTCTACTTCTGCCAAGAAGCTGATCTGTGGTGGGTTCACGAGAGTCCGGCCTTTCTTGAAGAGCCTGGGTTTGATTGGACCGCGCTCAAGGACAGGATACGCGAAAGGTTCTACCCAGCGCATGTGCGAGCCGCCATGTTTGATGAGTTCCTTCATCTGCAGCAAGGACCTCTATCTGTGGTGGAGTACCACAAGAAGTTCCTAGAGCTGGCGCGCTTCGCGAGGGTGTTAGTGCCTACAGAGCTTGCCAAAGTTGAGCGTTTCGTTGCCGGTCTGAATTATGAGGCACGAAAAGCGTTGACGGTGAGTAGGCCTAGTTCCCTCAAGGATGCGTATCTGTGTGCCGCGGATCTGTTTCGTGTTCAGCAACTTCAGAAGAGTTCTCTTGAGTTGGCTAGGAAGAGAGTTGAGAGTGGTGGTTCTTTTGTTTTCAAGAAGCCCCGACCGAGTTTTCCGGCTAGAGTTATGTCATCTTCTTCTCAAGGACCAGTTAGGATGGAGCCTCCGGTTCAAGCTAAGTCGGTTGGTTGTCGCAAGTGTGGGAAGGTGCATCCGGGTCAAGTTTGCTATGGCCAGGCGTTTAAGTGTTTTCGTTGTGGGGTTGTTGGTCATAGAATTGCGGAGTGTCCTCAGCTTGTCGGTCAGAGAGCATTGCCGCCACCCCCGGGAGCCGGAGGAGCACCAGGAGGGAGTTCGAGTCATGGAGCTGTTGGAGCTAGGCCACCTGGGAGAGTATTCATGATGGCGCGTTCGCAGGCGGAGTCGGAGGGTCTGGTGGAGGAGGAGTTAGCAGGTAACCCTTGTTTTGAGCCTATCCTTGTGTCCCCGAGAGCGTTGTGTTCTTTGTTGCCTTGGGTGTTATCTTGTGTTTCGTAGTTGTCTTTGTTTGGCAATCCTTGGCATGCTTTCCTTGTTAGTTTTTCGTTGGATGCTTGGTGTAGACTCTTTTCTTGCTAAGTGTTCTCTTTAGTTGGTATCTTGTTTGTGGTAGCCATCTATCCTTGAGTTATCTTGTGCTTAGCCCAATTCTTTCACCTTTGGACTTGGTTGTTCTTACAACAATTCCTTGAGCTTTTCCCTAAATTTTCCAAGTATTCTTTGATTTGGAAAAATAGCAAATCCCTACCAAAATCTTTCCTTGTGTAGCCTAAAATTTAAGCCTAATATTTCTTTGTAGCCTTTGAGTTTTGAACCTTAACCAATTTCTTTTCTACCCAACCTCTAAACCACTTGAACCAATTATCTTTCTTGAAACCTAACCCATTTTAATTCCTTTTTAAACCTTAAATTCCCACTTTGTTCAAAATCCCCAAATTTAATCATCTTTTTCCCCAATCTCACCCAAATCCCTAATTTCTTCCCCCAAATTCTCTTCTTCTTTTTCCTTCTCCCTACCCGTGAGCTACCCGAAGCCATCCCACCTCCCCCCACCTACCTGCCCGTCGCACCACCATTTCGCCACCGCCGGAGCCTCGCCGTCCCGTCGCCGCCGCCGACCTGTTGTGTGCCGCGTCGCCGAGAGCAGCCGCGAGAGAGAGAGAGAGAGAGTGCAGCGAGAGAGAGAGGCAGCGTGAGTGTGAAGAATGAGAGTTGTGGGCTTTGTTTGTTGAGCTTTGGATCATCTTTCACCATGCCTAGAAGGTCAATCTTGGCTAGGAAAGTGGAATGGGTGGATGCCCACTACCTTGTGCTTGAAGGTAAAGCTTTTGATCCGGAATCTTTTTCAAGTTCCTTGTTGGATTTGCTTAAGTTTCAAGGTTTGTTAGATGGGTTTCTCGCCATAAGGGCCGAGACTTACCCGAGTTTGGTGAAGGAGTTTTACCGTCACATCGTTGTGACGAAGGATGGTGAAAGGATTGAGATCACCTCTAAGGTGAGAGGTGTGAAGGTTGTGTTGTCTGAGAAGAGGTTAGCTCAGTTGTGAGTTTGTCTGCTACCGGAGTGGCTCAGTACAGTGGTCATTCTTGGATTAGTACGGATACCATGGGGTACCGTGACTATTTGAGCTATCTGTTTGGCCGTACGAGTGGTTTCACTCAAGCTTCGAGGCCGGAAAGGAAGTGGTTGTCTGCGGAACAAAGGATCTTGGTGATGTTGGTGTCAGATTGTTTGTTGCCTAATAACAACAAGAGCAGTTTGTTGGGTAAGTTGGAGTGTACCTTTGCTTCCTCTCTGAAGAATATGGTTAAGTTCAATCTGCCTGCTTTGATGATGCAACACATGGTGTTTTGCCGGGATCACAACCGGAAGAGTTTGCCGTATGGAATGGTGTTAAGTTGGATTTTGGTTAAGAAAGGTGTTAGTGTTGATGGTTGTCTCCCGAAGGCTGTGGGAAAGATGGTGTTGGATACCGCCAATCTCCGGAGTTGTAATCTTTTTCAGTTGGATAGTGGTGAGTACATCACGCTTGAAGAGGTTGCTAGGAAAGCACCTGTTGAGAGTGCAGAGTTAGCTGCTGGGCTTGGGATCCATGCCAGGAAGTTGAGTCTTGCAGTCCAGAGTTTGGGTGGTGACGAAGAAGTTGAGGAGGAAGCAGATCAGGAAGAAGAAGAAGGAGCACCGAAGACCGCTGAAGCTGAAGGAAGTGAATCAGACAGTGAGGAAAGCCGAAGAAGGAAAGAAGTTCGCACCAAGAGAGAGCAGGATGTTGTCTCTTTTCTTTGGTAGCAGAACAGTTTGATCGCCGAGGGTTTTGCATTTGTGAGGTCGCAGTTTGCCGCAGTGCATCAGAGGCTGGATCGGTTTGAAGCCAGTTCTAGTCACAGAGATGAAGCCGAAGAGGAAGAGTCTGAAGAGGCCGAAGAGTCGGAGAGTGAGGAGTTCTAGTGGTATTGTGGTAACCCCGTTCGCTTTTTCCTTGTTGTTTCTTAGCTGTTGTAGTTTGGTGTTAGGTTGTTGTGTGCTTTGTGTGCTTGCTTGTTTTGTTTGTTGCCTTGTTGTTTAGCTAGTTTGTTAGTTGGTGTTTGGGTTAGTTGTTGAGTTCTAAGTTGTTGTCTAGAAGTTGTTTGTTGTGTTGAGGTTAGAGTTCTTGATGCTCAATCTATCCGTTTGTTGACCTCTTGCCAATCCTTGGATTCGTAATGTTTTCTTACTTGCTTTGGAACCTTGTGAGAACTTTTGGAGTTTTTGACCAAAAGGGATATTCTTGAAATTTCTAGTCACAATTTTGTTTCCTTGTTACCTTTCGTTTTAACTCGTTGTACCCAAGTTTCGGGGACGAAACATCTTTGAAGGGGGAGAGGATGTGACACCCCAAACATTCACACTCCAATCCATGAATTAATTGAGTAATTAATTCTATTTCTCTTGAGGAATTGATTCCTAAAATCCTTATTTTTGATACTCAAGGACTAGTATTTGACTAGTCAATCTTTAAGTGGTGTTGTACCTTGTGCTATGAGAGAAGTTCCCTTGTTCCTTACACTTTCTAAGAGTTAGTAAGGGTATCCTTGTCTTTTCACCAAGAGTTAGTTTTGTAACCTAAACCTAGAAGACTTCTTCATTTTCCATCCCTTACAATTCCTAGAAAATATCTCTACCTTCTCTCTAGAAAAGAAGAGTAGCTTGTTCTTCAAGCCTAGTGAGACCTTTGTCAAGATTCCAAGTTTTGCTTCCAAGATTCAATCTTTCCTCTATTTGGGCATCTAGAAGGGTAAGATCTAAGCTTGTCTAGTCTTTTTGGTTCCATCTTAGTTGTCTTTTCTTAAAGGTAGGATCTTTATGATCTTTTGGTTTGATCTTGAAGTGGGTTTCGCTAGTGAGCTTAGTGGAGAGCTTGTTGTGGTGTAAGAGGAGTCTTTTGGTCTTCAAGAGGTAACCCATGCTCTACAAAACCTATTTTCCTTACCTATATATGATTTCTTGGCTTCTATTTGTGTTTTGCTATGAAATGTGAGAGTTTATGCATTTATCTTGTGATATTGCATATCTAGAGCTTGTGTTTAGGGTTCCTTTGTGCCATTGCTTGGCATGTTCCTTGGTTCAAGTCATTTTGTTGTGTTTGGTGACATTTGGTGTGTTTTGAACTTGAATTTGTGTTTGGAGGAGAAAATCCCCGAAGGGATTTGTTGTGGTACAGGGACGTACCCGCGGGCGGAACGCCAGGCGGGGCACCACCCGCCGGCCTACCTACGGGGAACGTGTCACCCTGTGGGTAGTGTACCCACGGGCGGGACCACGGGTGGGGCGCTACCCGTGGGTCCACCAGCGGGGAACACGGTGGAGTTGGTTCGGGATTTGTTCCCCGTGATTTGTTTGTCTCGGTGTTTGATCTTTTGACTTCCCGTTGTTCTTTGTGGAACTATTTGAGCATCTTCTTGATGTTTCGTAGTTCTAGAGCTTCATGGTAGGTATCCATGTAGGATCTTTGGTGTCTTGATTCGTGCTAAGTGTTCAACTTTGTGTTTCGTTGAACCAAGAAGTGTCTTGTGTGTTCCTCGGAACTATCTTGAGTTTCCCCGTTCATAAGCATGCTATTTTGTTGTCTTAATGCTAGCGTGTGTGTTGTTCGTACCTTCCGTTTGGGTGATGATAACTTGTGTTATTCATCATTGTTGTTGTTGGGTGGTGACCCGTTCCTTGATCGAGTGTGTTTCATACCTTCGTTGTAATCCGTTGCTTGACTTTCGTGTGAGTGGTGGTGCGTGTGTGGCTCTACCTGGATTGCACGATTAGTGGTATGGGACGCTAGTCACCAAGGTATTGCAGCGGTCCTCGTGGTGGCCGTGACGTGATTATAGAGTTGTGGCTGAGTCCACGTGATTGGGGGATAACATTGTGTTATCCGGGCATGTGTTGCCGTGATTGGTGGGTTTCCGTTGGTGGTTATAGGTGGGGGAAGACGGTCCCGGCGGAACAAGGTTGGACTTGGCTATACAGGGTTTTTCTGGAGGTAATGGTTGGCTTTGAAGGTACAAGGATGGGGGTAGCCATAAGGTTGGAACAGGGCATAAGGAAGGCATATCAACTCGTGATGGGTGATGTCACGAGGGCTTGTGTAGCCGTTGTGGTGAGTTCTCTTCTCTCGTGACGTGTGTAGTCACGGCGGATTGTGTTGTTTGGCATGTGTTGCCGTTGGGTGAGTCTTTATCCTTGTGTGTGGTTAACCTTTGTGGTTGGGATGTGTTCCCGGTGTTATCTTTGTGAGTGGTGAGTCTTGTGTTGTCTTCTGATCTTGGCTTTTGACTTATATATATGTATTCCGTTTCGAAAATGGTTTTTATGTCTTATATCTACCTATTTATGATACTTAACGGTATTGGTGGGTTACCAGCATCTTTCGCTGACCGGGCGTCGCCTTGATGTTTATCTTTGTGTTCTTTCAGGTGTTGAGTAGTCGAGCGCGATGTCTAGAGCCGGTAGCTTAGCGCCTGTACCTTTAGATTGTGTTTTTGTGGCTTGCGAGCCAATGGTTTTAGACTGTTTGTAGTTTGATGTTTTGGGATAGTGATACACTTGCTGATTGTTCGCCTTAGCGTTTACCGGGTGTGGTAGACGTGGCATAACACCCCTGTTTTGGATTTCTTTCATCCAGTTTCCGTTTTCTTCCGCTGTGCTAGTGTTTGTGTTAATCTGCATGTGTTTAGACTTGTTTTTAGGTCTTGTTTTTGGGGGGGGGGGGCGGGGGGGGGTGTTACTGTAACACCCCAGATTTTCAAGACTTTTAAAACTTATATAATAAAGATAGAATCTCATTAAATCCCAAAAATACGATACAAGAGTACGGGGTGCTATGCCACACCCGAGCTAGAGAACTCTGGTGCACAGGCTAAATTCTAAAACCTCAATTAGTATCAATACTAAATCATGGCACGCAGGCCGAAAGGGAGAACTATCTAAGCTACGCCCCAAGCTTCTAGCGCGCTCCAGTGATCTACTCGTCCGTGCCTGAAAGCCAAATATATCTGTTCAGCGAGAGATGCTGGTAACCCACTCCAACGCGTTGAAATACAATACATATAGTTATATATATAGATATACGAAAACCATTTTGAACATGAAGATATGTCCTACGAACTCAAGCTTTTAAAATAGGGATAGACTCAACAGATAGAGCTAAGCACAGACAACAGTTATACCAAGCATATATAGTCACAAACAGGCAAGACAGGTAAAGATAAGCATAATTAATAATCATAACCCAACATATACGATTCCCAGTATAAATCCCATAGTCACATCCCCAAGACACTCATAACAACAACTCATCCGTATCTCATCACATAGCACACTTTGTTGGCGCCACAGGACCAATCGCATGCCCATACATGTGGGTCAGCATATATAGCTCTGACACGGCCCAGCAGCACCCTGCCCCGTATCGCAACACGGAGGGGTCGATCGCAACCGACCGATGAACCGCAGCTCATCATAGTTTGATCGCAACCAAACAGTGGACCGCAACCCAAGAGTATGTCATCTGACCGCAGCCAGGAAATATGAACCGCGGCTCATGTAGAAACGTTTGATCGCAACCAAACGGTGGACCGCAGCCCGGGAGTGCAAATCTGACCACAGCCAGCTTCTGAACCGCAGCTCAGGAATAACCAATTCGATCGCAACCGAATTGGGGTATCATGCACACATAACACATAGCAAGCACATGTAACCCACATTAACACATTGGGAAGGGGCAGAAAGCGTATAACAAAACCTATGCGTGATCCTTCACATACTAAGAATAATCAAAAGGGGTTCATACTTCTTTCACCTAGGTCAACGGGATACCAATTCAACTAGCATGCAATATACAAGACTCATACAACCTACGAACGGTACCCGAAATATCAAACTAGACATAGGCACGATAGACGGGGTCCATTGGGACACCACGGGGGTCGGGGGAACATCAAACGGGGAAGCCAAAATCCCAAAGTGGGGTCCAAACCAGCGGGTAGCCAGTGGGTGAGGGATCACCCGCCGGCTGCCTGCCGGCGGTAGCTTATCCGGGCAGCGGGTGCCCGGCGGGCAGCTGCCCGCCCGCCCACTGCCCACTGCCGGCGTTGCCCAAGAAGGCCGCGGGTAGGTGGCGGGTCCCCTACCCCCACCTACCCCCCACTGACTCTTTTTCACCAAAAACGCCCCGGGAACCTTTGTGGAACCCGAAACGATGCTTAGACACTTTCAAACGCAATTGATAACACACGTAGACAATTAACTGATCAAAGATTAAGAAACATATGGCACATAACCTATCATGCTTTTCTAAACATAATCAACACCCAATCATGCGAATTCCCACCCAATATACCAAGAATAATTCCATACGATACAACCTAGGGTTCTAATCATTTTTAAATCAACAAGGACACAATTCATCTTCTAATATCAAGATTCGGTAAGAATATCACATAAACATCAAGAACATCCTACAATCATCAATGACATCATATAATCATCAAGAACATCATAAAATCATCAACAACACCATAATTATCAAGAACCTTTTATCATCAAGATCACCCATGGAATTATCCCATCAATCATCAATAATAATATCACAAATCATCAATACACAATAATATGGGGAAATCCTACGGGGGAAATCATAGCTATGAAAATAGGTTTTGTTGAGACTTGGGTTACCTCTTAGCCTTAATTAATTCCTTGGCTATGAAGGGTCTTTCTTTAAGCTTTCTTGCTTTCTTGATTTCTTCTAAGGGAATTCTTGGAGCTCTTTGGGGTGGTGAGTCGTTTATTGTGGTGGGGGGGTTCTAGGTGCCTCTTAAGTCCCCTGTTTATATATTTAGGAGTCCTAATTAGGAACTAATATTATAGGCTTGCTAATTCTATTCCTTTTGGAACTAAGGATTGGGTTTAGGGATAAGGGCCCATGGACTATGGTGGGCCTTTCCTAATTTAATTATTGTGATTTAATTCTTTCTTTTGGGTAATTGGTTAAATGATTAATTGGTTTTAGGGATCGTAACACGGGGTGTTACACTCTCCCCCCCTTACGAGGGGCTTCGTCCCCGAAGCCCGGTGTGTTAATCCATTCTTTCACCCCCTAGGCATCCCGCATCTTGGCCTCCCGGTTAGGAATGTGGCCCCACATTTTGCCTTAGCTGGGGTAGACTGGATTTCTGGTGGTGTTGTGATAGAAAGGTTTTGGGTCTACCTCGGTCTCTTGCTCCTGAGCTGGACGCCCCGCGAGTGCCCAAGGTGGCCTCGATTGCTGCCACCATCTGATCTAGTGCGCGTGTCGTACGGATCAAGGATGAGAACCCTTCCTCCATGATTTGGTTTTGCCGGTTGAGCTGTGCGAGTATGCGTTCATTGATTGAGCCCTCGTTTTGCTCCCTTGGGTTCCCTCCTGATCGTGGTTGCACCGACGGGTTGGGTTCGTCATCCTCCTCCTGGTCCTCATTTCCCTCTAGGATTCCGCAATCTTGCATTGCTCGTTTGAGCTTCTTGTTGGAAATGTCTAATTGGTCGACCAATTCTCTTCGTTCATCCTCGGGTTTTTGGCAAATTTCTTCGAGGGTGAGGTAATGTCCTCCCTCAGTGTAGTAGATATCATTGCGGCGTAGGTTCTGGGCGTTAAAGACCATGCCATTTGCGGTCTTGACCTCGGTGTGGCTTAGGTCCACCCCCTTTTTCTCCATGATCCAACTTAGGATCATCCCGCAGGGTAGGCTAAGTCGGTTGCTTGATTTGCAAAACTCCATGTGTTTTAGCATGAGGGCCGGCAGGTTGAACTTGATTTTGTGTTTCAAGAAGTAGGCAAAGGTGCACTCTAAACTCCCCACGTCCTTGCTTTTATTGTTCGTGGTCAGGAGGCTATCGGTTACAATCATAACCAATATCTTTTGTTCCGCCGATAGCCACTTTCTATTCGGTCGTGTGGCCGAGGTGAATCCTTCCTCTTTCCCGAGTAGGTACCCGAGGTAGTCTTTGAACCCCGTGTTTTGGGTATCAATCCACCCCTTTCGGTCATAGCTTGACACACCTGTGGTGGTCAATTTCAAAAGCTTGGCCAAACGGCCTTCGGAGAGTATGATTTCCTTGCCGCGGACCTTGGTGGTGATTTCTAGCTTATCACCCCGTTTGGTGGCTACAAGATGTTGATAGAATTCTTTCACCAATTCGGGGTACGTATACCCCTTGATGGCGAGATACGTATCCAAAAGCCCTTGGTGATTAAGCATATCAACCAATTCCGGAGAAAATTGGTCGGGTTCAAGGGCTTTACCTCCGATTACGGTATAATCGGCGTTGCTCCATTCCGGGGTACGGGTTCCAAGGGGCTTCTTTGGCATCTTGGTTTTCGGCTAGGCGGCGTTTTTCGGCGAGTCTCCGGCGAGTTCTCCGGCGAAGAGGTGGTGCGGGTTTCTGGCGACGCGGCGGCGGCGGGCTCGGCTTCGGCGGTGGCTCTGCGCGGTGGTGGTGGTTTTGGGTGGAACCGGCAATGGCGTGGCGTGTGGCAGCGGGGTTCGTCCGGGTGGGTGGCGGATGGTGACGGCGTCGCGGGTTGCCTCCGGGTAGTGACGGTGGTGTGCGGTGGTGCGTTGCTTGGACGGCTGGCGGTGGTTCGGCTGGTGACGGCGACGGGTGGGTGGTGGTTGCTGGGTGTTGTTGGGTCGGCGGGGTTGAGAGGGAGAAGTGGGGAGAAAGAGAGGGTGTGGAAGAGGAAGAAGAAGGGTTTTTGATTTGGGGATTTCTGTGGGTTTAGGGACTTGTAGGGCTTTTAAGAAGAAAGTGTTCCCTTGAGGTTTCAAGAAACATTCCTAGCTTAATGGTCAAGACCTTGGTCTTGTATATGGGAGGTTAAGAGTTCAATTCCTATTAGCAACACTAGGCTTTTCTTGATGGTGTGGTCCCTGTCTTTTTCCCTCTTTTGTCTTCTAGTGATGGGAGGCTTGGCTTGTTATATAGTTTGCGGTTTCGTCTTTATAAGCAGGATCGAATTTTAATTGAATCTTTTATTTATACAATTCCGAAGTAATCGCTAAATAAGTAGTTTTACATACTATGAAGGTGATTACAAGGAATTGTCGGTTTATCCTAGACAGAATTCGTCTTCTTGATTTTCTCCTGCGGGGTTTGCGTGGTCCTCATCTTCTGGGGTTAGGTTCCCCTCCTCGAGGTTGCTCTCGTTCCCGAGGTCGGCTTGAGTGCGGCTCATGACGAATATTTTCCCGGGAGCGCCGTAGTTCCCTTGGTGGGTGGTGCCTCCGTGTTGACCTGTGGTGGTGGGGCGTGGCCTTTTGGGGTTGAACGCACTGGAAGGCCTTGTGCCCTTCTTCTCCGCAGTTGAAGCATCGCCAGGGATTGCCCATGCAATCTTTCCCTCTATGGCTTTTGTTGCATTTTGGGCAAGGGAAGCTCCTTGGGTTTGCTTCATTGTTCCCTAGGGACGGTCTTTGGTTGGTCAGGTTGCTTGGTCTTGTGTTGGTATCGTTCCTTGTTCTTTTTACCGGTGGTGCTCCCCCTCCGGTATTCCTTTTTCGTATATGTTCCTGAACCCCGCGCTGGAGTAGTTGGATTTGATAGAGATTGGCGGCACTGGAGTAAGCCTCGTTGAGAGCCCGATGTCGGCTTACCACTAGTGCTTTTCGGGCTTCGAAGTTGAGGCCCGAGACGAATCTTTCTATCTTGGTTACTTCGGTGGGGACTAGCTCTGGTGCGAAGCGCGCCAGTTCGAGGAATCGCTTGTGGTATTCCATGACGGTGGCTATCCCTTGTTTCAGATGGAGGAACTCTTCGTACATGGATGCTTTCACGTGTGTTGGGTAGAATCGTTCTTGTAGTCGTGTTTTGAGGTTTTCCCAGTTGAACCCCGGCACTTGTTGGTAAGCGGGACCCTCGTGGACCCACTAAAGATCGGCCTCGTGCCCGAAGTAGAACGAGGCTATCTCTACGCGACGTTCTTCTGGGCATTCTACTAACCCGAGAATCTTGTCGAGGGTCCGGATCCATTCCTCCAGGATCACAGGGTCATCTTCTCCTGAGAACGTGGGAGGTTGATGGTTTGAAACTTGTCGGGCGACGTCTGAGTTCGTCTTTGATGGAGGAGGCGGGGGCCTGTTGTTGCGAAGAGCTACGTCGCTTAGTGCCTGGGCGACTTGCGTCAGTTGTTGTAATGTTTGGGTCAGGGGGGTCGTGTGTGGTGGGTTCTGGAGTCCTCGATTGTCTTCTGTTGGGTGCCATGCTGTCGTCTTTCTGAGTCAATGTTTATAAGAACATTAAATTAGTTCTTGGCGTCTTTCTTTGACGTGATAAGCGGAGGAATGTTTTCTTTAGACAAGGAAGGAATGAAGTGAGGGGGTTTATGTGCAGGTTTCACAATCTCACCGCGCGTCCTAAAATTCCCGCGTCCTATGTTCCTAAATACCTAGAGTTCAAGCCTAATGTCCTAAAGTCCGGTTTTAAGAGTCTTATCCTAGGGTCAAACTTTGGCTCTGATACCAACTATAACACCCCAGATTTTCAAGACTTTTAAAACTTATATAATAAAGATAGAATCTCATTAAATCCCAAAAATACGATACAAGAGTACGGGGTGCTATGCCACACCCGAGCTAGAGAACTCGGGTGCACAGGCTAAATTCTAAAACCTCAATCAGTATCAATACTAAATCATGGCACGCAGGCCGAAAGGGAGAACTATCTAAGCTACGCCCCAAGCTTCTAGCGCGCTCCAGTGATCTACTCGTCCGTTCCTGAAAGCCAAATATATCTGTTCAACGAGAGATGCTGGTAACCCACTCCAACGCGTTGAAATACAATACATATAGTTATATATATAGATATACGAAAACCATTTTGAACATGAAGATATGTCCTACGAACTCTAGCTTTTAAAACAGGGATAGACTCAACAGATAGAGCTAAGCACAGATAACAGTTATACCAAGTATATATAGTCACAAACAGGCAAGACAGGTAAAGATAAGCATAATTAATAATCATAACCCAACATATACGATTCCCAGTATAAATCCCATAATCACATCCCCAAGACACTCATAACAACAACTCATCCGTATCTCATCACATAGCACACTTTGTTGGCGCCACAGGACCAATCGCATGCCCATACATGAGGGTCAGCGCATATAGCTCTGACACGGCGCCGCAGCACCCTGCCCCGTATCGCAACACGGAGGGGTCGATCGCAACCGACCGATGAACCGCAGCTCATCATAGTTTGATCGCAACTAAACAGTGGACCGCAGCCCAAGAGTATGTCATCTGACCGCAGCCAGGAAATATGAACCGCAGCTCATGTAGAAACGTTTGATCGCAACCAAACGGTGGACCGCAGCTCGGGAGTGTAAATCTGACCGCAGCCAGCTTCTGAACCGCAGCTCAGGAATAACAAATTCGATCGCAACCGAATTGGGGTATCATGCACACATAACACATAGCAAGCACATGCAACCCACATTAACACATTGGGAAGGGGGAGAAAGCGTATAACAAAACCTATGTGTAATCCTTCACATACTAAGAATAATCCTAAGGGGTTCATACTTCTTTCACCTAGGTCAACGGGATACCAATTCAACTAGCATGCAATATACAAGATTCATACAACCTATGAACGGTACCTGAAATATCAAACTAGTCATAGGCACGATAGACGGGGTCCGTTGGGACACCACGGGGGTCGGGGGAACATCAAATGGGGAAGCCAAAATCCCAAAGTGGGGTCCAAACCAGCGGGTAGCCGGTGGGTGAGGGATCACCCGCCGGCTGCCCGCCGGCGGTAGCTTATCTGGGCAGCTGCCCGCCCGCCCGCTGCCCGCTGCCGGCGTTGCCCAAGAAGGCCGCGGGTAGGTGGCGGGTCCCCTACCACCACCTACCCCCCACTGACTCTTTTTCACCAAAAACGCCCCGGGAACCTTTGTGGAACCCGAAACCATGCTTAGACACTTTCAAACGCAATTGATAACACACGTAGACAATTAACGGATCAAAGATTGAGAAACATATGGCACATAACCTATCATGCTTTTCTAAACATAATCAACACCCAATCATGCGAATTCCCACCCAATATACCAAGAATAATTCCGTACGATACAACCTAGGGTTCTAATCATTTTTAAATCAACAAGGACACAATTCATCTTCTAATATCAAGATTCGGTAAGAATATCATATAAACATCAAGAACATCCTACAATCATCAAGGACATCATATAATCATCAAGAACATCATAAAATCATCAACAACACCATAATTATCAAGAACCTTTTATCATCAAGATCACCCATGGAATTATCCCATCAATCATCAATAATAATATCACAAATCATCAATACACAATAATATGGAGAAATCCTACGGGGGAAATCATAGCTATGAAAATAGGTTTTGTTGAGACATGGGTTACCTCTTAGCCTTAATTAATTCCTTGGCTATGAAGGGTCTTTCTTTAAGCTTTCTTGCTTTCTTGATTTCTTCTAAGGGAATTCTTGGAGCTCTTTGGGGTGGTGAGTCGTTTATTGTGGTGGGGGGGTTCTAGGTGCCTCTTAAGTCCCCTATTTATATATTTAGGAGTCCTAATTAGGAACTAATATTATAGGCTTGCTAATTCTATTCCTTTTGGAACTAAGGATTGGGTTTAGGGATAAGGGCCCATGGACTATGGTGGGCCTTTCCTAATTTAATTATTGTGATTTAATTCTTTCTTTTGGGTAATTGGTTAAATGATTAATTTGTTTTAGGGATCGTAACACGGGGTGTTACAGTTACAGCCAATGCCACACAACTGCGTTTTAATGGCCCGGCTGACTCTCAAAATCCCAATCGGTTTGGCAGATGTGGCTTTGCTTTCTCAAATGGGCGCCAGACCTTGTCAAAAAATTCAGGAAACTGACTTGGTCAGTATTGCAATTACTGTGATTGTCCCGGGAATGACACCAAATTCAGTCGGAAATTAGCCAATTTCTTGAAGGAAAATAGTGTCTATTTGCTCGAGCCGCAAAGTACCCGGTGTTAGTCACCTACCGTCCATGGTACCTCTACCATTGCCACTTCTCCACAACCGTGGCTCATGGACTCTTGGGCCTTGCATCACACTGTGAATGATGCAATGTCCCTTCACTCACTGGCTGTCTACACCAGGCCTGATGAGATAATGCTGGGCGATGGTAAGTCTCTTCGTATCTCACGCATTATGTCATTTTCTATACCTTCAAATAGCCGGTCCCTTATTTTGTCTAATGTGTTGGGTGTTCCAAGTCTATAACAAAATCTTGTTCTAGTTTCTAAACTCTGTAAGACTAACATTATCTCGGTTGAATTCTTTGACACACATTTTGTTGTTAAGGATCGATAGTCGGGAACTCCACTCATGCGGGGACCGATCGTGAGTGATGTCTACAACCTTCTTGTTCAGCGGTCTTAGGTCAATATCACACCAAGTTGCCGTTGTAAAATTGGCATCATAAGTTTGGGCATCCCAATACTCAAATTTTCGCGTGTCTGCTTAGAAATAATGATGTAAAGTTTAAGCCTGAAGAGCTTAGAACGTTTGCATGTAAATCTTGTCATATCATTAAAAGTCACAAACTTCCGTTCTCTTTTAGTTCTATGTCTAGTACTCGACCATTGCAGTTGATTTACACAGATGTGTGGAGTTCTGTAACGGTTTCTGTAGATGGCTTCAAATACTACATAAATTTTATCGACCACTGCACTAAATATGTTTGGTTGTTTCCCCTAAAATTTAAGTCTGAAGTTGTGCAAACCTTGACGAGTTGTGAAGTAGAGTGGAGTAGGCTTAGTTAACAGCCGAACCACTATAAAAATCTCTCTGTCTCTCTCTCTCTCTTCATTTCCGTATTGCATTCATATCATTTTACCTTTGTTTCCTGTGATAATCATTTTAACAAATCGTGCAAAGAAACCCGAATCCTTTCTTCCGTTGTGCACTTCTCCAACGATTCCTTAAATTGTACACGAGTAGTTTTTAAAAATCTATGCGAATCTATTCACCCCCCCCCCCCCCCTCTAGATTCGTACCTAAACCTTTTCAGGACCAACATTATGATTGGTATGTTTTTGTCCCAAATCCAGTATGTGGTGGACATTCTGGAACAGTTTAACATGACGGAGGCGAAGCCGGTCTCCACTCCGATGTGCCCTTCGACTGATTTTGGTGCAGACACCAAGCCTTTTAACTCCACGTCCTATCGCTGGGCTATTGGATGCTTGCAGTACCTGGCTATTACGGGGACTGATGTTTCTTTTGAGGTAAATTGTTTGGCACAGTTTATGGCGTCGCCGATTCAGGGTCACTGGCAAGCTGTGAAGCGAGTTCTGCGCAACTTGAAAGGTACACTACACTTTGGTCTATATTTCCAACATAGTTGTCATCTCTGTCTTGTGTCTTATTCGGACTCTAACTAGGGTGGCGTTCATGACGGGGGACGGTAAACCACTGCCTATTGTGTGTTTTTTTGGCTCCAACCTCGTCTCCTGGTAGTCTGCGAAACAACGGTCAGTCTCTCGGTCCTCCACATAGGCTGAGTTCCAGGCACTTGCCAATTCCGCTGCTGATGTTATGTGGGTTCAGAGTTTGTTGCGTGAGCTTGGGGTTCGTCTGCAATCCATATCACTGCTAGTCACTGATAACCTGAGTGCCATGTATGTGTGCAAAAATCCGGTGTTTCACTAGTGGATGAAACACTTAGCCCTTGACTATTTCTTTGTACGTGAACAAGTAACTTCGGGCTCACTGCGTGTAAGCCTAGGGGTGTAAACGTGTCGAGCCGAGCTCGAGCTCGATCGAGTTCGAGAATTGATGCTCTAGCTCGAGCTCGGTAATTTTTCCTTTCATTAAAGTTTAGATAACCTTCTCAAGGAAAAGAAAAGATATGGTAAAGCAAAGAAAAGCATATCTCTTCAATATGATTAAGCAATGGGAAGGATGAATTTATGGCTAACAATATGACAACAAATTATGCAGACATGAAGTAGTGCCCAAAGTCTAGTCACGGAAGAAGACCTCGTGATCCATATATTCACGCAACTTGGTGATGAATACAATTCAATTGTGGCTGCTCTCCGCGTCCGAACGGATGTTATATCGTTTGGTGGGTTGCATGATGTCCTCACTGACTACGAGAGATTGTTGAAAGAGAACAAAGCAGCTTCGAATATTCACATGCCTACAGCCAATGCCACACAACTGCGTTTTAATGGCCCGGCTGACTCTCAAAATCCCAATCGGTTTGGCAGATGTGGCTTTGCTTTCTCGAATGGGCGCCAGACCAAGTCAAAAAATTCTGGAAACCGACTTGGTCAGTATTGCAATTACTGTGACTGTCCCGGGAATGACACCAAATTCAGCCGGAAATTAGTCAATTTCTTGAAGGAAAATAGTGTTGATGTGCTTGAGCCGCAAAGTACCCGGTGTTAGTCACCTACCGTCCATGCTACCTCTACCATTGCCACTTCTCCACAACCGTGGCTCATGGACTCTGGGGCCTCGCATCACACTGTGAATGATGCAATGTCCCTTCACTCACTGGCTGACTACACCAGGCCTGATGAGATAATGCTGGGCGATGGTAAGTCTCTTCGTATCTCACGCATTAGGTCATTTTCTATACCTTCAAATAGCCGGTCCCTTATTTTGTCTGATGTGTTGGGTGTTCCAAGTCTATAACAAAATCTTGTTCTAGTTTCTAAACTCTGTAAGACTAACATTATCTCGGTTGAATTCTTTGACACACATTTTGTTGTTAAGGATCGATAGTCGGGAACTCCTCTCATGCGGGGACCGATCGTGAGTGATGTCTACAGCCTTCTTGTCCAGCGGTCTCAGGTCAATATCACACCAAGTTGCCGTTGTAAAATTGGCATCATAAGTTTGGGCATCCCAATACTCAAATTTTAGCCTGTCTGCTTAGAAATAATGATGTAAAGTTTAAGCCTGAAGAGCTTAGAACGTTTGCATGTAAATCTTGTCATATCATTAAAAGTCACAAACTTCTGTTCTCTTTTAGTTCTATGTCTAGTACTCGACTATTGCAGTTGATTTACACAGATGTGTGGAGTTCTGTAATGGTTTATGTAGATGGCTTCAAATACTACATAAATTTTATCGACTACTACACTAAATATGTTTGGTTGTTTCCCCTAAAATTTAAGTCGAGTTGTGAAGTAGAGTGGAGTAGGCTTAGTTAACAGCCGAACCACTATAAAAATCTCTCTCTCTCTCTCTCTCTCTCTCTCTCTCTCTCTCTCTCTTCATTTTCGTATTGCATTCATATCATTTTATCTTTGCTGCCTGTGATAATCATTTTAACAAATCGTGCAAAGAAACCCGAATCCTTTCTTCCGTTGTGCACTTCTCCAACGATTCCTTAAATTGTACACGAGTAGTTTTTTAAAATCTATGCGAATCCATTCCCCCCCCCCCCCCCTCCTCTAGATTCGTACCTAAACCTTTTCAGGACCAAAACTATGATTGGTATGTTTTTGTCCCAAAGCCAGTATGTGGTGGATATTCTGGAGCAGTTTAACATGACGGAGGCGAAGCCGGTCTCCACTCCGATATGCCCTTCGGCTAATTTTGGTGCAGACACCAAGCCTTTTAACTCCATGTCTTATCGCTAGGCTACTGGTTGTTTGCAGTACCTGGCTATTACGAGGCCTGAGTGGCACAGTTTATGGCGTCGCCGACTGAGGGTCACGGGCAAGCTGTGAAGCGGCTTCTGCGCAACTTGAAATGTACACTACACTTTGGTCTATATTTCCAACATAGTTGTCATCTCTCTCTTGTGTCTTATTCGGACTCTAACTAGGGTGGCGTTCATGACGGGGGACGGTAAACCACTGCCTATTGTGTATTTTTTTTTGGCTCCAACCTCGTCTCCTGGAAGTCTGCGAAACAACGGTCAGTCTCTCGGTCCTCCACATAGGCTGAGTTCCAGGCACTTGCCAATTCCGCTGCTGAAGTTATGTGGGTTCAGAGTTTGTTGCGTGAGCTTGGGGTTCGTCTGCAATCCATATCGCTGCTAGTCACTGATAACCTAAGTGCCATGTATGTGTGCAAAAATCCGGTGTTCCACTAGTGGATGAAACACTTAGCCCTTGACAATTTCTTTGTGCATGAACAAGTAACTTCGGGCTCCCTGCGTGTAAGCCTAGGGGTGTAAACGTGTCTAGCCGAGCTCGAGCTCCAGCTCGATCGAGTTCGAGAATTGATGCTCTAGCTCGAGCTCGATAATTTTCGAACAGCTCGAGCTCGATCTTGAGCTCGAGTTCGTGATTGATCTTGAGCTCGAATTTTTGTGCTGAAATTTGGTTTTGCTAAAGTGAAAAAAGGATATAGGAATTCTTAATTTTTTATGCTTGTTTCGACCTTCGAGGCTGAAGCGGAGGCCGGAGTGCCGGACAGATTCGTTGACGTCGGCAAGGGCTGCTTCGTCGTCGTCGACAAGGACAGAGGCAAAGGCCGAGTAACTTTGTCGTCGACAAGGGTGGAGGCGGAGACCGGAGAGGAGACTCTCGTCGTCGTTTGTTCTTTCGTAGTGATGTGAAATGCGAAGATGAATTGAGTTTGCCTGTTTGAGGCCTTACTACTAGCAGCCTTAATTTAATTTTTAATAATAATAATAATAAAAATAATAATAACAATAATAATAATAATAATAATAATAATAATAATAATAATAATAATATTATTATTATTATTATTATTATTATTATTATTATTATTATTATTATTATTATAAAGAATGCTCGCGAGCGGCTCGACGAGCCACGAGCTTAGAATATGTGAGCTCGGCTCGAACTCGATTATTAAACCAGCCGCTCGAGTTCTGCTCGAGCTCGAGTTTGACCGAGCTCGAGCCGAGCTTTGACCGAGCCGCTCGCGAGTGGATCGTGAGCGGCTCGGCTCATTTACACCCCTAGTGTAAGCTATGTCCGTTCAGTTGATCAGGTGACCGATCTCCTCACTCAGCCTCTTAGTCTTCGTCTATTTGCTGCGTTTTGTTCCTAGCTTGGGCTCACTGACGGTGCCTCAATCTTGTGGAGGCGTGTTAAGACTTAGTCTAGTCTTATTATATTTGTTATGCTTATATTTCATTAGGATTATATTTGTTTATATTTTTCCTAGTCTTATGTTTCAGGTGTAACTTTTCATGCTTTTGTGGCTCTGTATTATTATTTAAACACTTTGGTTTATGTTGGATAAACTACAGAAGTTCATATTCTCACAATACCATCCGGGATTGGACTCGGTTTTCGCATTGCAATCGATTCGAACCGGTGACCGCTGCTCTGATACGAATTGACCTATGCTCTGATTCAAATTGACCTCTGCTCTAATACTAATTGATGGATCTCTGATCTGCATTATACTTATTTCTCAGGGGGTCATCTATCATCTGACAGATATAAGTCAAGCACGCTTAACCACAGAGTTCTTTGGCTATCTGGTTGTCATATCATACTGAAAAGAATATGTAAAATGAGAAAAATAGAGTATTTTACCTTCTAAAATGTAATAGTAACAACCAAATTTTCATCCCATCGACTGCATGAATCTTCACAACTAAAGAAGTCTCATTCCACAAGTAAAGAGTAATGAATCCACTCTAGTGTAATCTAAGAAGTGCCTCGAATATTGTGGATGTAAATGCAAATTGACTTCTATTCTTTATGTCACGAACGTAACCTATATATACGTACCAAGTAATATAAATTAAATAAATTAATTAATATTCTATAGAAATAAAATTAGATACCTGTTGATAATAGATTATTTTGGTCTGTAAGCAGCGATATTTAAGTCCTCTCCTACAAATATAGGCTGCCCTTACCTGATTTCCCGTAAGAAAAGGAAGTCTGGTAAAGTTTAGATTATTTTTGTGATATCCATTTTTTTGCACCTTTTTGCTTTCATTAAAGTTTAGATATCCTTCTCAAAGAAAACAAAAATCTAAGAAGTGATTGAATATTAACCCAAATTTCAGAATGAATTTTTACATGTATGCCCATCAAGTATAAAGTATGTCTTCTATTGCCAAAGTTTATGCTGGCTTTTGATTAAGTGCTTTCAAATTTCAATTCATGTGCAGAAAAGTGTACGGGATACACAATATATTTTTAATAAATATGATTAGTACTGCATAAGTGCTTATATGATAATTCATTATGTGCAGGAGAATGTACTTTCTGGTGGTCATGGACTAATGGTTCAAAGTTATTACCCTGTAATACAGGTGACAAAGTAATGGGACAAGCACGACCCGAGTCACCAACAAGCACCTGACCCGAAACCACCTCAATAAGTCCAACGGACAGAATCATTTACTATAGAGTCATAATTGTTAGAATTATTACTACGGAGGCGTTTACTATCACTTATTCAAGATATGGTATTAAGAAAATAAAGTATTTAGCTCCTCACACCTTGCTAAGCAGGGACACAATCTGATTCAAATACATAAAGAACTTTAGCAATACATTTGTAACTTATTACTTATCAATTAGATTCTCCCGTAACATATTTACCGTCAACAGGCTTTGGCTAAAGACATTGATATCCGTATGAATCACAAGTATGCGTACATATTTTCCAAAACATGAAAATGCAGTTGTGTCTTTCTCTTTGGCCTTTTCATAGGTTTTATAAATTTATACTAACTTTTTTATTTCAAGTTAGTGGCACATGATGAAATGCATTTTCTGATGCTCTTGTAAAATTCAATTATACTTTTAATTGAATTGATTTTATAAATTAATACTAATATATTGTTTTCAACTTTATGTAATACAAAGAATTCTAAGAACATATCCTAAAATCCAGTACGGTCATATGTGAAGGATCTTAGTTGAGAAGATTAAAATAAACTTAAATTACTTAATATAGCAAGAGTAAATGTGAAGCAATTGAAGACTAAATGTATAACTACATTGTGCTGTTAAAACAATTTGCCATTGTTACCATTGTTTGTATTAAAAAAAATAGGATTACATTACATTGTTAGATATACAATAGTCTAACTATAATAAACCATAGTATACGAGAAACCTGACCTCGTATGATAGCGGAAGCGTAGCCATGTAGATCTCCAGCCATAGTCAATGTTCCTGTTGTGTTGCCTCTTAACGGTAGACCGTTAACCATGTTTTGCCTCAGACCTGACTCAGAACCCTAGATGGTGTATTGGTATCTACTGAGCAGCCTGAGTACCGTAACTGAATGTGCTAACATCCATCATCCTGTATCCCATCAATCCAGGATTATATTAGGCACAGAGTTTGGTTGACTAACAACTACTAGTTATTAAGTCCAACCAGACCACTTAATAAGCCTAGTCAACTTGCACCACTTAATTAAGGCCCTAATATATAATATATAATATATATTATTAGGAAAAATCTTACATTCTCCCACTTGGTGCAAGTACTAGCACAACCTTCATCAAAGAACAAAACACACGAATCATAGTGATATGTCCTCTATTTAATCAGAGTAGTATCCATTATGGTCACATGCATTTTAATTCTCCAACTTAGGTCCTTTATGAACAAACCCTATGTTTATTCTCGGTACTTTAACGGATGTTTCTCAAAATACATTATGTGCACAACTGAAGGAGAAAACGCATCCAAATTTTACAAAAGAGTACACTGTATGATCTCTAAAACATTATAAGTTAACTTTAAGTACTATCTCTAACGGCTAAGAGCTTGGAGTTGACACGTCTGTCATTCCCACTCATCAAAAATAGCCAAAAGATAGTCAAGTCACAGAAATATTCCAAAAACTTAAACAATAAACCAAAGGTCTAAGTCCATAAATTTGGAATCTTAATCATACACCATAACTTCCCAAATAACTTCAATGTTCATTTTAAATGAACTGAACATAATGAGTCTTACTTATACGTCCCACAAAATTGTTTTGAGCCCTACAAACCAAAATGGCCCAGGATTAATTTTGAAGAAACTAAAGACTCTATTAATCACTGAAGAATTTATTAAATGACAGTGTAACACAAGTTAAATGCCTTTGTTCTAATAAATTCCTCAATATTATTGTTACAACGTTTTCATAAATATGTTGCACTACAAAATGTTAAATAATTTGAACTTATGAATTTATATGAACAAATACAAGATTAATACTTGTGGAATATTTTGGACTTATTGTTTGACATACAATCAAATTTAGGATGTATGAAGACAATAATTAAATCCATAATCTTTAGTGGAGTATCTTAATGATCTTTTTCTAAATGATCACTCCCACTGATTAAGATATTCTTCAGCGAAATTAATAAAGTGAACTTAATAATATACATACTCATAATTGATTTATTGACCAACTAACAAATGAAGACATAATTCCCCACCATTAGTTGGATATACTAAATAATCAATTTTTGGTTTCAATTAAAGTCCAACTAAATAATGAAGATATAATTTCCCACCATAGTTGGACATACTAAAAAAAACAAAATACATCTTCCAAAACCAAGTTAGAATTTGGCTCAAAAGATACATTTTATTATTAATGGAATCCAAAAGATGTATGTCAAATCACGTAACTTACTACAGTTAGTCCGAAGAACTGAGCAAGATTCGTGGATCAATTAATAAAAGTGACTAAATTTTGGGAAGTGACTGAAAAACATGTTTTGCGAATGCAAATCATGAAACTTAGAATTATAATTGAACTAAATTTATAAATTATAAGAATTGTGATAAAATTATTATCTAGTGAGTTAAGGGATTTATTGACATAAAACTTGCCTGTGGGCTAAAGTTTTAATTCTATTAAATCCAATTAAACCCTTATGATAATATTCTATCTCAATTACTAAAGAGCCAGAAGAATCTAGTGACATAAAACTTACCTGTGGGCTAAAGTTTTGCTCAATTAGATCCAACTGAAAAATTTATTTATGATGAAACCTTTATCAAATGAGTTGAAGAATCAAATGACATAAAACCTGCCTGTAGGCTAAAGTTTTAGTCAATAAGATTCATTGCTATCATCTATATACATATAAACGCCACTAAATTTCAGCCAATCAAATTCATCCATTTTCCCGCCCACAATAAACGACAGCGTTTAGATTTTTGTTTTTTTTTTTTTTTTGGCGTTAGTGTTTGACCAGAAGAGTACGGTGTCAAGCTATAATTGTAGGAGAGTGGCCTATTGCGTGTTTGCAGAGTTGGTATGGTGTCAGGCTATATTTGTAGAGGAGTGGCCTATTGCGTGTTACAAAGTTGTTATCTACTCCTCTACAGGCCTATTCACTACATCTGTTGCTTGCTTATATATAGAAGATACATGTTTAGAGACTTCAAGTTCTATTCAAATGCAAACTGTAAAAACAAATTTCATATTATGCGATCAATGAAGAAGATGTCCGGAGTGGTTGGTGTGCAGCTTCGCGTTGTGTGCGGAACTATCAGGGGCCACCTCCCGTCGGTGTGCCGCCTCCTCAAAGTAAGCTTTTTTTCAGTAATCTTCTTCCACTGAATCGTATATTTGCCCTTTTTCAGAACAGATCTGATGAATTTTTGAGTTTCTGGAATAGGTTATTTGTTAGAAGGATATCCCAAGGATTCCTTCTGCCCGGTTACCTGCCCAAGCCAAGGTTACCCTCAAGGATACCCTCCAAGGGCGATTACCCTCCACAGTATCTCTGCCACAGTACGCCAACCCGCTGCCCCAGCATATTGATAGCTCCAGCTACTTGGAAGGATGGTAAACTTCTCTCAAACCTCTTATCTATGTTGAATCAGAAACAAAAAGTGAAAAAAAAAAAAGGGTTTAAAATTAATTAGAACACTTTAATCAGAAAAAGAAAAAAAAAAAAAGCATAGATTCTTTTATCATCGCTTGCATGTAATTTTAGATTGTTTGTAGTCTAGAGTATAGTACTTGTGTTATATATATATATATATATATATATATATATATATATATATATATATATATATGATAAGTTTTTTATATTGTATTTGTTCGATCTCTTGATATGGCTTCTGGTGAACTCCTAATAATTAGCTTATAATACAAACAGTTGTATCATACACCAAAGTTCCAAATGCAAGACTTCTGAACTCCAAGGATGAAACCAATCATAATCAAGCAAAAGATTAGCAGGTTAGTTCTTTTCTTTCCATTTTCTTAAATTCAAATTTTATGTCATTACTTACTACCCAAATGGGTTGTACTAAGACTAGATGTTTAGGTTTGTGCTGTGTGTTTAGTGTTGTATTTTGATGGTTATGTTTTGATGAATGGATTTGTTGCAGTGTACTGTTAACCATTTCCAGTATGGACAGGGTTGTTTTTGGAAGCTTATGGTCTGGAAACTGCATTTGTTGCAGTAGCTAAAAAGGTTAAAAGTAGTATGTAATGGTTGTTTTAATTTCATGTAAGCTATTTATGGTTTTATGCTGCCTTTTCCATGCAAAACACAAACAAGTATCACTTAAACTACATTCTTCAGAACTTTCAATGAAAAATATTTAGCATATGTAGAAAGAAAAAACACAAAAAGGTACAAGGGAAGCATGTGTTTTAAATTCAAGCATTAGTAAATTTACACTTACTATTTGATTTGCACCATGTTCTGGTTTGTGTTTGCATGTGTCTCTCAATTCTGTAGTGCCTACACCATATTTGTAAAAACATTTCTGTTAGTACTAGAAAGACACATGCATGTTGATCAGTAGTTAATATTATCACTAAATCTTAGTTATTGAATTTGATTTGCATGGTAAATAGTATACATGGTTTGTGGTTTTATTTCACTTTTCTTAAATTCAATTTTAGTGACTTTTCAATTTGTTGTTGTTAATCTATCTATGCAGAAAAAAGGAAGAACAAATCTGATATAATACTGAAATCATTATTGGTTATTTAAATTCCCAGAAACAGCCATAACCTTTGTTGAGTACAATACAAGTTTACACAATATCCAATACATACAATATTACTACTTTTCATATACACATAGCCCTACTATCAAGCATTAATTGTTAATGGTAAGCTTTGACTTTCATGTACTAATGTTTGATAGTTATTTTTCAATTCTCTCTAACTTGGTATCTATATATACATCTCATTTAATGAAACTAAGATCTACAATCTCTATTCATTCTCAAAGAATCTACAATTGATGCGACTGCATAGTAAAGAATTGCAAGAACAATGAAGAAATTGACGGGGTCAACTACCATACGTGGAAAAAGAAAATATGATGCTGAAGATAAAGGTACAACGTATCATACCTGCTGTTCTACATTCAAACTGTATGAAATATTGACTTAATATTTCATTTGCAGAATGTTCCTCATTTGCTTAACATATGTTTGTGAAATCTGCACCAAAGATTTTTAAAAAAACTAATGTCAATTCTAGCAAAAAAATGCAATTCAGAGTGATTAAAATCATTAAAAAGACTTCCATTTTTAAAGTCAAATTTTTGTTCTTGGTTGCTGCTATATAGTTACGGGCAGGTTTTTTTTTTAAGTTGAATGTATTTAGGTAGTTTTTATGTTTTATAAAAAAAATAATTCCACTTTAAATAATAAAAACTGAACAAAAATATTTTGCAACTTTTTTTTTTCTTTTAATTTTGTGCTTTTCCATTCGGTTCAATGGGATTGTAATTGACAGTTTGAAGTCCTGCCCAACTTCGTTTGGAAAAAAATATAGTTAGCAACATTATTTTACATAAAATAAAATAAAATTTTAGTTAATAAAATTTAAATCAATACAAAATATGAAAATAATAAAAAGAAGTTCAAACATTTGTGAGGAAAAAATAAAATATAAATTTCGAATATACATATGAATGCCATGCATTTGAACAGAAAATAAATTTGTTAAAAAACAATAGCTTTCTCAGATAAAGAACCACATACATTTCTGAGAGAAAAGAAATTTATAAATTTGGATGATTATATATACAAATCCATAACATTAATCGCTAACAGTTAAATAAATCAATTTTAAAATATTCATGGCATGTGGATCTAAATAAATCCAGAATAAAATCTGACATATAAATTACACACATGACAGGTTAAATCTATCCAACATAATAATAAACCTGAACTTTTTTTTTCCAGAATATGCATGCGTATAAAAAAATTTAAAAAGGCACATATTATCAAAAATATTAGTGTAAACACAAAAAAGTAAACTTTGTATATATATTCACAAAATTCCTTGTACAGTGTATGTATAATTCAATGCAGGTACAAAATCTATGTCTAGTCCTCTGATTCTTCACTGACGTTATCTATGGAAGTGCCTCCGGGATTCAATTGGCGCGTGCCTCTGGGATTCAAGTGGCGTAGCTTCCGGATTTAAGTGGCGTAACTTCCAACAACGAGCGTCAAGAATTTAGAAGTAATCAACCCTGCAAAAGTTTCAAAACACATACAATGGATTCAAGCTGCTTTAAGATCCTCAAATGCCTTCAAAAGACTTTAATATCTTCGAGACAATCAATTCTACAAGGCTCCAAAGTACCTGCAATGGATTCAAATTGCCTGCAAAATCAAGAAAAATGCCTTCAACTTCAAGCGTTCTTCAATGCCTTCAGGCTCTTCAAATGCTCTCAACTCCTTAAGTCTTCAAGTTCTTCAAGCTTTCAAGTGTGTTTTGGAATGAAATGAAGGCTCTATTTATACTAGAAGCCTAACCAACATTCCTCAACAAACTCCCCCTTTAATTAATTAATTAATTATTCTAGAAAATGAACCTTGCCAGAATCAAGTCTAGGTTCATTATTGTACAATCTAATTCAAATTCAAATTAAATTATAATTATCTAATTCAAATATAATAAAATTAATATTATATTTAAATTATAATTATAATTTAAATTCAAATATGAAATGGGCTTGGGCCAACTAATTAATTAATTCAATAGCCCAAATCAAATTCAATTGGACTAATCGAATTAAATTAATTAATTTATATGATCCAATTAATTAAATTGGCCAATAATCAATTCCGATGTCGGTCCAATAACCATTTATCGGTCCATTTGTTGGTTCAAATTTTCTGTGTCTACAAATTGCCCCTCGAGACTTGCTGGGACATGTCACTTAATGTGCTTGGAACGAGGAAGTCTTGACACCTAACAAAATGGTCCTTTAAATTCATCGTGGTGCATCTATCTCCACGGGCCCAAATGTATGTCCGGATATCTCGCGAACACAAATCAAAAGATTAAATTAGCACAAAATGAGCCAGGACAAATCAAATGATACTGACCCAATGCACTTTAATACATTTTGTTGTGAAATGGCACAAAATGGCGCAATGCACTTTAATGACAAATCAGATGAGCCTAGCGCAATGCATCCTAATTCCATGAGCCTGACCCAATGCATTTTGATACCATGAGCCTGGCCCAATGCATTTTAATTCCATGAGCCTGACCCAATACATTTTAATTCCATAAGCCTGGCCCAATGCATTTCCCCAAACTATGCTCAAATCCTCACTTTTTCTTCCCCGGCGATTGCCTGCAATGCATTGCCTGCAAACCAACATATTTTGGCAACAGACTTATGTTCAACTCAAAATGTCAACATTCTATAACAATCACAAATATCACGGCCCATTCTACATCCAACTCATCAAAGCTTATCCTAACTGTGCTAGGAAATAGGATAGTAGAGTCCTAACTCAACTCCAAACCCTCCGGCAATGCACTATAAATAGGACCATAATCCATCAGCTTCTCCATCAACGAAGCAGAGATTGAAGAAGGAAAGCAAAGATTTACAGGCACTTGACCTCCCTTTAGCAAGGTAAATCATCTGTACCATCATCATCCCCATCTTTTCTATATGCATTCTTTTATATTTACAGGAAGAAGTGATACAGCCGCAACATCATACGAAATAAGAGGAATCTGGATTATTATTTTGGCCGGAGTTCATTGCAGAAACTGCTGAAATTTTCGCCATCTTCGCCGGACGTTTCCCTTTTTTCTTTCTCTTTTTTTTTTTTTTTGCCTTGCAATCACCAACGCTGC